>NC_077227.1:449057240-449337240 GCF_027887165.1 Monodelphis domestica
TAGGGAAAGTGGTAGCCATCTCTGGCTTTCCTCAATCTCTGCCTCCAATCAATATCTTTTTTCCCCCTAAAGTAAAAGTCAAAAGTCTCTGTCCACAAAGGGACTAAAAGGGCTAAGGCACTGCCTCCTATCTACATTCAGTCATTTAGCCATTCATTCAACAAGTATTTATTAAAATGTTTCTATGTGCCTGGCATTGTACTGAGATACAGAGCCCAAAACAAAACCGCAGCTGCCCTTGGGGAGATCACATTCTATTGAAAGAAAACAATATATACTCAGATTAGTAAAAACAAAGTAATGTCCCAAGAGGTACCAGCAATTGGGGCTATCAGGATAAAGCATAGGAATTTGAAGAAGTTGGAGGATAGTGCATCCTAATCACTGGGGTCAGTTCCTGAAAAGGCAAAGGGCACTGACACAGAATGTCTTGTTTGAGGAACAAAAACGGGCCAATTTAGTTGTGAAATAGAAAATGTAAGGAAGAATAACTGTTTGCAAATTTTGGAGGCTTTAAATACCAAAGGAATTTGTACTTCATCCCAGAGCCAGGGAGGAGCCACAGAAGTTTCTCGATGCCTATGCCTTTGAAAGTATGATGAAGATGAATTCCAAAAAAGAAAGATGAGGTAAAGTGATCAATTAGGAGATAAGTCTAGAATAGAAGTAAATCAAGGCTATAAGATAGGAGGTAATAAAGAACCTCAGGCTGAGAATAAAAGGGAGGTGAGCAAAAGAGCTACATAAAATAGAGAATATCATGAATTTAATATTTTCAACTTAATAAAAATTTATTAATGGCACACTATGTGCAGAGGATTAAAAAAAGGCAAAAGACAATCTCTGCCTTCAGAGAGTTTACAATCTAATGAGAGGGATAACATGCAAACAAATATAGACAAAACACGCATATACAGAATCAATAATAATTTATGGAGGAAAGACATTGGAATTAATAAGAGTGGAGATGGCTTTCTGGGGGGTGGGATTTTAGTTCAGACACAAGGTTTGCCAAGAAGATCAGTAGTTGGAGTAGAGGGAGGGCATTCCCAGCTTAGGGGGGTCTGTCCTAGAGGATGCCTGGGGCTGAGAGATGAAATGTCTTATTTATGGAACAGTCAGGAAGTGAGTGTCACTAAATGGAAGAGTATGTGTAGGGGAGCAAAGTATAAGGATATTGGAAAAATAGGAGGGGACCAGGTTATAAAGCCCTCTCTCTCTCTCTCTCTCTCTCTCTCTCTCTCTCTCTCTCTCTCTCTCTCTCTCTCTCTCTCTCATTGTCTGTCTGTCTGTCTCCCCATCTCTGCCTGTCTTTTTCTCTCTTTATTGTAAATAGACTTTATTGTAAATACTTTATTGTAAATATGGAGCATGGTTACCATACCAGAAAGTTAGGGAAACAAAAAGAAAACAAAAACATCACCCTTGAGCAGTCAAAATATGTATTATAAAATCCATATTCTATACTTTACCTGTAGGAAAACTCTTCAAACCATCACTCAAGAGACTTTTTAAATTTATTTTTACACACAATTCTAATAAACATGATTCTGTGGCTTCCAAGTCTACAGAAGATTAGAAAAGGCAAAATTGAAGCACAGTTGAAAATTTAAATAACATAATAGGTATAACAGGTGACAACAGAAAAACTAGAAAAAAAAAGCAGACATAAGAATTTAAACAAGAGCAGTTTAACATGCTCATTAGCCTTCTATATCTCTATTGACCCTGAAAGCAATACAATACAAATATAAGTCTGATGATGATGAACCTAGCTCATTAGGGAAAGGTCAGATGCATTTAACAACTATTTCCTCCCTTTATGATTATTTTTTTTAATGTTTTGATGCTTAAAGGGACAACTCCTCAGTTATTTGGGGGGGGGGGAATCCTACATCAAACAAATTCCAATGTTGTGGTGAAAGAACATGAAAATAATCTTCAGGGGGATGACAAATGAAGGAGAGGAGCACAAGAAAGTTTGATATACTAGAAAAAACATTAGATATGGAATTCAAAGACAGGGCATTCATGACCCTGCTGCTTGCTTCCTGTGTGACTCCAGACAATCTACTTCATTTCTCTGGGCCCCTGCAAAGGAGGAGAATTGGAGAGGATGGCTTCTACCTCTGAAGCCTAGAATCCTTGAAAAGTCTTGGCTCTTTTGTTTACTGGGTATGAGTATGAACAGGCCACTTACCTTCTCTGAATCTCAGTTCCATCATTTATAAAGTGGAAATGACTATATTAATCATACCAACTTCCCCAAGCTCTAATTCTCTGGACCCTATGATGCTAGGAACCCTAGTTCTGCTATTTAATACATCTGTGGCCTGGGTAAATTATTTCACATCTCTAGGCTTCATAACTTCACAGATTTAGAGCTGAAAGGGACCTTTCCAGACATTTGATCAAACTCCTTCATTTTACAGATGTAGAAACTGAGTTAAATGACTTGACCAAAGTTACATAGGTATCAGGTATCTCAGTTTCCTCAAACTGTATAACATGGAGCTCAGACGTCACTATTTCAAAGGTCTCTTTTAATCTGACACTTTATGAAGTCCTAAGGCAAACTTCTTTTAATTCCAGTTTTCCCTAAAGCCAACCCTAACCTCAGAGATAAGCCAATCATGTTCTAGGTTGTTTAACCCTCCACTTATTGACCTCTAATGCCAATTCTGAGTCTGTATGATCTGGGCTTAGAACAATAAGGAAAAAATCAAACAATCACCACTAAGAAAAAAAAAATTTCAGTACTTCATATTGTCCAACCCTTCACCCCAAAGCCAATCTCTTTCTCCAGGCCCCAAAGAGGATAGCTTTGCCTAGCACAAAGCCCCCAGCACCTCCCAGGCCCCTCCTCTTCTCTTGCAACCAGCCCAGGAGGGAGAAAAGCAGCTTCCTCAGGAGGTCTGTTTCCATGGTAACCAGCAGGCAATTGCAATGGCGCAGCAGCAGACAGGCCTGGAGGAAGAGAGAAAGCCTTAAGCTGAAACTAGGACGCTAGAGCCGAGAGTAGGAGCATCATAATAACAGAGGGGCATGGGTGGGCACCCCTTTTCCCTCATTCAGGGAAACCTAAGCCCAGGACAAAAATCTCCATCTCAGGATGGCTTATATTTTTATATGCCTCATAACTATATCCAAGGTACCCCACCCCTAATCTAACCTTCCTTCATCTGAGCCTAAAGATAGAGAAGGAAATGGATACCCTCACCCAGTAGCTGTCAAAGTGTGATGGGGGAGTCCCTGAGACCCTTTCAAGAGTTCTGTGACATCAAAAATAGTTTTATAGTAATACCGAGCCATTTTGGTCTCTAATGAGATAGATACCCATAGTTATATCCTACATAAACAACAGCTTTTGAGTGAGGCCTCAATAATTTTTAATAATTTTATAGGGTCTTGAAGCCAAACAAGTTTGAGAACTTCTGCCCTAACCAGAGATGGAGAGAAAACTGAAGTGAATACAAGCCCCAGTGAATCTTCAGAGATAAACGACTTCAAATATTTTAATAACCTGTCTGGTTTTTTTGTCTTCTCTTAAACAAACACTACATCCTTCATGCTAGGTCACAGGTGTTGAATGCGTAGGGGCGGAAGGTTTGGAAGACATTATGGCTGAGTGGATTTCCCAGGACTCTTCAACCCATGAAAATCCCTCAGGCTGGGTATTATTTGCTAGGCCCAATTTTGTATGTAACTGCTGAACTACTCTTATTCATCTTTGTAGAGTTGTAGTGAAAAGGAGAGGGGCCTTTTTTAAGACTAAGGACAGACAAATAGTGTCTCAAGCAATTAAGTTATCAATAAACATTATTTAAATGAAATATTTCCTGTTTTCCTAGAATTTACATTTTCTGTTTTCAAGAAAAAGGAAAAGAAGAGCCAACTCTTCAGGATCTCAGATGTCTCTCCATGTTTCACTTTCCTCATTACTACCAACTGAGGAAACTCTACATGGATCATTCATGATTCTAGGGTCCTTTACACCAGCTTTCTGAGGAGAACTTTCTGACTTTTTGTTTACAAACTGCTCTCTCCTTGAACTTCCAATAAATCTCTCTAAATTCCTCTAATTCTTGGGATTTTGAACTCCTATCTGCATTGGGCGAAAACTCCTTTTTTCTCTTACTCGACCAGCATTCTCTTTCCAACACAACTCAGCCATTTTGATATTGTTTCAGTTGTGCCTGATTCTTTGGGACTCCATTTGGGGTCTTCTTGGCAAAAATACTGAAATGATTTGCCACTTCCTTCTCCAGATGAGGAAAATGAGGCACACAGGGTGAAGTGACTTGCCCTAGATCACACAGCCAGTAAGTAACTGAAACTGTACAAAAGCACCAGTTTGGGAATACTCACACCAGGCATTTATTTAGTCTCAATTATAGACTCTCTATTTTGACTCTAAGGCCACAATGGAACTCCAGGACTGGCACTCAATTCACTGTACTATCTAGTTGCCCAATGGAGCTCAGCCCTATTCTTCCTCATTCCCTGTTTTCCTCCTCTTGATTTTTTCACTGTGCCCTCTGAAATCCATGTTCTACTGTTAACAAACTCCCCTTCATTCCAAATACCTCCTTCCATAATCTGATATTCAGTTAAACCTGGTTTTTAAGTTTAAGGCTTGCCAAGAGGAAGGGAACACCAACCTTCCAAACCTTACCCTACATACTGCAAGATGTCCCACTTCTTTGTCTGACATCCTTCCGGTGTAGTAGGATGGGATGGTGGCACACAGATGTGGCTTGAATTTGAATAGGTTGGCAAAATAAAAAAAAAAACAAGGACAGGTCAAGGTCATTGCCAAACTAGGTCATTTGTTCACATTGTCCTTGGGGATTGTAAAGGAGACTGATCTCTGAGTGATGCAGTAGGAGCATTTGAAGTGCCTGACAGATCCTTTGAGATCTGGAGGGCTTGTTAAAAATTTCCTATTTCTATTTGAGCCAAGTTATCTTTTCTGTTTCACTTTAAAACGCAGCAAGGACTGAACTAGTAAGATCATTTCCACTGGGAGACAGGTACTAGGGTATCTTAAAGCTTCCAGAAACAGTCAAGGAAGGCCAAGATCAAGATAAGTAGAATGATTGACTGAGAAACTGGGATGGGGAGGGGCTCAATTTAGCCATGGGTTCAGTGATAACAAAACTTTTCATCAAATGAAAAGTGAACATATAAAGCTTGCCATTGGTTTCAGGGACTGTACGCTTTAGCTTGAGAGAGAGCAGCTTAAGAGGGAACAGTTTAAGAGAAATCAGCAATGCTCAGAGGCATGTGAATTGTTGCATGGGCAGGGTCACCAGAAATAAGACAATTAGGTCATCTGGGTCTTCCAAATTGACCAAGAAAAAATCTAACGCCACACCAGATACCAGTTATTCAACTCACTTTAATTTATCAGGAATTTATTAAATGCCTGCTCTATATCAGGCATTATGCTGGGTGCTTAGGATATAAAGACAAAAAAAGAAAGCCCCAGCCTTCAGGAAGCATATATTCTAGGAGGTTAGGGGATCACACACTATGTGGACATACAAGTAAATACAAAATACATGCAAGGAGATTTCAGAAGTGGAGGGGGACAGAAGAATTGGGAAAGGTCTTACATAGGATGTGGTATGTGTCCAAGATGATACAGATTATTTGACAGGCAGCTCTCTACACACTCTCAGATTAGCATCTATTTATTGAGAACATAAGCCTGGAGTCACAAAGATGAGGTCAAATCTGGCTGCAGACACTTTCTGTGGAACTCTGAGCAAGTCATGTAAGTACTTTCTGCTTCAGTTTCCTCAAATATAAAATGGGGTTAATAATGGCATCTACCTCACAAGAGTGTTTATGAGAATCAAATTTTTGTTTTAATTAAAAAATCCTTATCTTTCTGTCTTAGAATTGATATTAAGTATCAGTCCCAAGGTAGAAGATTGGTAAGGGTCAGGCAATTGGGGTTAAGTGAGTGGCCCAGGATCACACAACTAGGAAATATCTGAAACCAAATTTGAACCCAGATCTTCCTGAGTTTACACCTGGTGCTCTATCTGTTGAACAACTTAGGAACAACCAAATGAGATATTTGTAAAGCACTTAGTATCTGACACTGACACATAGTAGACATTTTAATGCTTGTTCCTGTGCCCTTCTCAGCACATAGGGTATGATGTCCTATGCCTGACACTAGGTTAGGTGTTGAGGAACAATGGAATGAACATAATTAAGAGCCTTAAGCCTCTGAGGAACATCAATTTGATGGAGAGACAAGATTTTTACCCATTAAAAAGGAAGTAAATAATATAATAGTCTTATCCATTTATAAAATTAAACCAATCATCAGGGTTAAGTTATTTCTTCATAATAGACCTCAATTTCCTATTCTGCAAAATAACAGGATTGGACTAGATTATTTCATATCCAATTCTAAAATCCTGTGATGGACTGATAGAATGTTTCTGATTCAAAGTCCTTTGGGAATCTTTATTGTTCAGTCATTTTTTTAGTCACGCCTGATTCTTCATGACCCCAATTGGAGTTTTCTTGGCAAAGATATTGGAGTTAAACAGAATGAAGAATCACACAGCTAGTAAGTGTCTGAGTCTAGATTTGAACTCAAGAAGATGTATCTTCCTGACTACCTGCCAGGCACCTTATCTACTATGTTCCATAATTGCTCAGATTTGGAAGTCTAGAAAGTAGAAAAAGGAATGTGAGTTGGAATAATTGGGAGGGCTTCGCAGAAGAGACAGCACTTGACCTAGCCTTTGAAGGCTTAGTAGAATCACCTAGCCCTGTCACTTCTTTGAAAAATGCCAAATGGACTTTCTATACAAGTCCTCAATGAGCACAGGTCAGATATGTTTGCAAATCACAACCCAGTTCTTTGAACAACAATCCAGAAATGAAATATTTCTCACGAGTGTTTTTACTATGTAGTAAATTCTTATTTCACTCATCTTTCGACTTCTTTCTTCCTTTCAGTTACTTCTCACCCAGGCTTTGTTTTCATTTCACAAGGTTTCATTTTGCTTCACGCAAAGCTTTGTCACCAATGGCAACACTCCCACCGTGGCCCTAGAACTGAAATGAACTCCATGCCTCCTTTCCCTTTACCTTAACACAAGACATTTGGAAAAATCATCCAAACATGAAGCAGACTCTTCTGCAGCCCAGACAGAACCGTCTGTTGCGACATGGAATTAGAAATGTGATGAATTCACCAGTAACTCCTTGTCCATACTGGAGGCTGCAAATATGAAAATCACTTCCAAAAGAGAAAATAAGTTCAGGGATATTGTGCCTCTTTAGATGTCCATAGGGAATCCGCCTAAGATAAATCTAACCCTTAACTCAATCTTACTTCAGCTCCTTTGTGTGTGCCTGAACCACTGTTACCATAATAAAGCACACACACACACACACACACACACACACACACACACACACACACACACACACTTTACAAAGACAGTTTAACTATGAACATATTGGCTACTGTAACACATCTCTGATCTAAATGTGTCATAGATGAAATCATTTTATATCTCCACATACAGAAGGTGTTTAAAACATACACACACACACACACACACACACACACACACACATACACACACACACACAGAAACTATGGGAACCAAAGAGGAGAAAGCCAATTTTTTTCTTAGGTCGTGCTAGAATGATTTACCAGCAGACCCTGACTTCCATTCCCACTTCTCTCCATGGTAGATTTAGATGGAAGCAGAACCATAACAATACTGAGTGAATAGTACTTTGCACCATACTGCTGGTAAGGGATGGTAACAGTGGTGGAGAAGTTTCCTACATGACTATGTTTCCTCTCTTAGAGAGCATGATTTCCCCATACCCTAGCCTCACAGTCCTCTAGGGGGAGAAGGGTCAACTCTCACCCACCAAACATCTTCAAAACTCTCAAGTGTGGCTGGAACTAGCTTAATATTTAATTGGAAAATGTTTTAAAATATATATAATACAATATGAATAATGTAATTTTTTTTTTTGGTTTTCTAAGCCAATACACATGCTCTAGGGAGATGTTTGAATTTAATCCTTATACTGGCTTCACCCTGGCCACCATCCCTCAAAGTTAGTCATGGCAACCCACCTCCCACATGTGGGTTTTAAAATTAATATACAATAACTCAAGTATTATATTTATAAGATTTATTATAATTTGAAAAAAAAACCTAGAGTAAAACGTGCCTAAGAAAAAAAAAACTAAAGTAAATCCTGCCTAACTCAACTGTGAGGGAGGAGTTACAGCTAATTTATAGCCAATCATGCAAACAAGAGGACACAGGAAAAGGGAAAAGGATTCTGGGTAATACATAAAGGAATTTTGGGTATTGTAGTTTTTAGGGGTTCAAGAATTTCCAACTATACACACATGAGATCTACCTTAGCTCAAGAATTTTATATATGTGAGACTAAATTGTTTTGGGCACAGGCTGCCTTCCTCTTTTGGCATGATAGAACCTACAATCAGACTAGCCTCTGCTCCATCATTGCTGAATTCGTCCACCCCACAAAATTGAATTTACCAAAGGCACTGTAACTGCAAGGACCATAGGATTACAGATTATTTTGAATTGGAAGAGATGTTAGAAATGAGAAGGCCAAGGCTGAGAGAGTTTAAGTGACATTTTTTAGTGTTTGTACATTTAACTCCCTTCCTCATGCTCTATGATCCAGACTCACTGAGCTTGCCGTTCCTTCCTTAATACATTTCATTTCCCTCTGCCATATGTTTTTCACTGGTAGTTTCCCCATTCCTGGACTGTTTTCTCTCTTCACTTCTGCCTCCCGGTTTCCCTGGCTTCTTTCAATACTCAATTGAAATCTCCTGCTTTTCAAGAGACCTTTCCCTACTCTCCCTCACCCCCCATCAAACCCCCTCCCCTCCCAGATTACCTTCCATTTACATTGCTTATTTCCTTATATTACCTAGTGATTTGTCTGTTGTCTCCTACATCCAAATGTAAACTCCATAAGGGAAGTGGACAATGTTTTTGCATTCTCTCCCCACCTTCCTGTGTTTAGCACAGTGCCTATTGACTGACAGATTCAGAATTCAAAAGCAGGCCTTTTTTGATGACTTGTCAAATTTTTCATCCTCTCAGGAAACAAATACCACATGTTTCACATGCCATGATCCAATCTCAGGCACAGGTGCTCACAAGCAAAGACCAGTATGTTATAGTTAGAGGCATACATTGGGAGGGGCGAGAGGGAAAGAGGATTCTTGAAGACCTTAATGGATTTTTAGGGCCTCTCAACCCCCAAACTCTGTGTTGTATCTTTGACACCATTTTGTATACATTAGCACTGAATTCTAATTTACTCGTAACCTTTCATTGCCTATATTTTCTCTGTTCTCTCAAGTTTCTCATGCCATTTGTTATCACCAATAAAACATGTCTTTAATTGAGCATCAAACTTTCATACAATAGGTATTTTCTATAATATTTATGTAACAATATATTTGATCCTTCCCTAAGGGGGTACTCTGATACCCTGGACCTTGAGTTTACAAAGACTATAATAATAAAAATGAAAAGTTCCAGCAACTCTTGCCCACTTGAATAGGTCTTGATTTCAGGCCCAACAACAGACCATTCACCTGACATTGGAGTATCTGTCTCAATAAGGTCATAGATGCCATAGGATTGACTATAGGTAATAAATTTTAAGAAATTATTTATTAGAACTAGCTTTAACAGACACAGCAAGAGCTAACTGTTAAATTTTCAGTATGCACATTTACACCTTGGAATTGGCAAATGTTACAAATCAAACCTTGATTTATCTTTTTTAATTGTTGATTGTCAAAGTGGAAGACCTTGTTGGAGAAAATACTACTAATGTAGATTAAAGTTCAAGGCATGAATCAATTACATTTTGTTTTTCTGGAGAGCTGCTTGTTAAACATTTATCTTCACACTACCAATAAAAATCATCAAGCTGAGATGTAGAGAGGAGTTTGTCTGTCAACAAAAGGGAAGATAAATGATACCAAAGAAACTTTACCTCCCTCAAAATTTTTCTCTAGACATTTCTGGGACAGACTTCTAGTATTTAGTATTAAGGGGAAAATATGTTTATTTGTGAGCTTTTAGATTATCTTTAGAAAAAATCTTATGAAAAAGGGCAAAAAATAAGATATAAAAAATAACTTTCTGTATCAAGGGGTCCTGGATAAATGGAGATTTTGAGCCTTTGGATTTAATCTCCCAGAAGTCCCTTAGTATTTCCCAAAATTCCATTTCCCTGCATCCCCACATTTTGTGTGATTGTATTTAAGTGGCTGTAACTCCTTGCTCTTCCTCTCTTGGACCTTGGACCCGGCTGAAGTAATGCAGTCCTTTTGTTTTAGTTATTATTAATAAAACTTTATAAAATATAATATTTAATTATTGATTATTAATTTTAAAGCCCACATTTTTGGCAACTACAAAGAGATTATGAATTCTCAAAAAAATGTTGAGCAGATAATCTTACAGTAAAGATAGTAAATTTGCCTGGTTGCTGCCCACCATGAGGGTCTGCTGGTGGCGTGTGCCTATGCTCCTGTCCCACCCTGCTGCCTGCCGCCGCCTGCTATTTCTCCTGTCCATCTGTTTGACCAGCATTCCTCACCACTCTCCACCCAACTTTGTAAAGAATAATTTTAGTGTTGTGACCTAAACTATGCTAATTATTTGGTCACCATGGGTATTCCAAATATAAATACTATATAACCAAGTCAGCTGTAAATTCATGGTGATTTAATTGATATAGTGGAAAGAAATTAAGAAGAAGGAAGAAGGAAAGGGTATAGGATTTCTTCCACCTGGCTAGTGCTAGGAAGAAGACCAGAGGCTCTAGGAAGGTAAGGTTTTGGAGAGTAAGGAGGAAGGAATCAGCCTGAACTCCAAAAGGGCCCAGCCAAGATGCCTGAACCTGATTCAGCTCAAGGGCCAACTCACTGCCAAACCCAGACAAATAGCTGCCACCACGCCAAGATGTGAGAATGCTTAGCACACTGTCAATCAGAGTCACCTCTCCAGGGGGGGAAAGAAAAGAAAGGAAGTGACGTGCCTTATATAGACGATTTTACGTCACTTTCCTGGTCTCATCTGTACCAATGATAGCTTAGCTTGACTTAGGACAGTCCAGGGGTCTGTCCGTTGTTTCTGCACATGTCTGTTGAAGGCCATTTCCTCAGATACTTAATCCTTGAGTATGGCGCAGACATTCTTGACCTTGTTAAACTAAGTAGGGTGGAGCAGGTAGAGTTCCCAAGACCTGAATCTGTTACGCCAAGTATCTCCATTGTTAATAATCAGTAAATAGCTAAATCAGATCTTCTAAAGTATGGTCTGAGTAGGGTGGAGTAGTTTTCAAATTCACAGCTTGGAGCCTCCTCTTAATGAGACCAGACCTGCTACAAGAGCCTGTCAATCCCGGCCATTTTTTTTTTCCTACAGAAGGTGACGTATAAACATCTTTCCACCCCAAACCCTTTCCACACTCCACATGTCTGTTTCTAGCCTGCCATAGCTATTTTTCATTGTGGAGAAAAGAGCCCCACACATTCTAATTTTCAAGCAGATTTTTTTTAAGCTGATCCTGGACTCTTACTTTAGAATGCTGTTACTAAAGGTTTTTCACAGGGAGGGCAGTTCATTCCAAATCAGTAGATTTAGTCAGTTTGGGGGAATAAGCCTGATTTTTCCCCTTCTTTCTCTTGACCCAAAACACCACAGAGAAGTATTTTTCTCTCATATGCAAATACACTATTGTTTTCTCTCAAAGTTTTGCTTCTTTCTATTTGCTCTTTAAGCAAACCCCATTCAGCATCTTTCAGGAAAAATACTCTTGCAAAGCATGCTTAAAACTCTGAAACAACAGTTTGAGTTGGTAGAGCTAAAAAGTGCAGTTTGGATCTGCTTAATTCTTATCCAGGGACTTTTTATTTTCTTTGGAGATTTCCCACTTTATTTCCCATTCCTCAAGAATATGCCACAAACTAGGCTGCTTATACTACAAACCAACCTGAAATATTTTGACAAAGCTCTAACAGTCCTAACTGCTCTCAACATGCAGAGTGGAGATTCTGCCCTATGCTTCTATGAGGAAATTCAGACCTCTGACAAATGAAATCTAAATGGATAATAAAAATGTGGGGAGGAGAAGGAAACTTTAAAAGAGATCTGGAAGTTTCTTGCTAACTATTTTGAGTTTATTCTCCTCCTATAATAGTGAACAAGTCTATTGGGATTGGTGAAAAGGATTTTTTGACTGCACTGCTTGCACCTTCTCATTGGTTTATATTATTGTATTTACTGATTACTTTAAGGTTTAAATTTTTTAAAAGTTTATCTGTTTTAGTTTAATCAATATCTTTCTGTTATACTGAATCATTTTATGCTATATTTTGCCTATATTGATCTTTAATTTGTACCTTTACCTTTGCTGAAGAACAAAATATCAATGTGTAAGCCCATGGACATCTTGCCCAAACCATTTTCACTAGATCCATTGTAGATGACATGTTGCCTTTGTGTATTGTCACATAGATTATGATAGATGGACTTCATCAAAAGCTATATACAACCTTTAGAGAATTTAATAAGCTAATAATTTAATTTTAATTCTAAGGGGTCTTCAGAAATAATTTTAGTAATTAGTAGTTCCTTAATGAATGATTTATATATATATATGTATATATATATATATATTATAAAGAATGTTGTATTAAAGGTAGAGAAACAAAGAAATGTTCCTACCAAGGTGTTTAAATGTAGTAGGAAGCTGAAAAAAAGAGCTCCTGCAAAACTCTTCATTTTAATTTACTTCCACCAGAACAATCTAGATTTCTTGATAATGTTCTAGACCCAAATACATTTTACTTTGTTTAAAAATATGTTTGCCATGGTTTAAAGATTTGTTAAATCTTTTAAAATTGTGACAAATATCCATCAGTTCATAGGTTTCTTTTATGTCATACAACAACTTATGTGAAATATGATAATGGGTTTGTTTGCTATTGTAATTAACTGGGCTATTGTGAATTTTGGGGACTTTGGTACTTTGAATGTGCATTATCTACTGTGTTACTGTTTTATTCTGAAAATCATTCGTACTCACACATGGCTGACAGTGTGTCACTGATTTTAAGCTATATATATTTTAATTTTTTTAAACCCTTACCTTCCATCTTGGAGTCAATACTGTGTATTGGCTCCAAGGCAGAAGAGTGGTAAGAGCTAGGCAATGGGGGTCAAGTGAATTGCCCAGGGTCACACAACTGGGAAGTGTCTGAGGTCAGATTTTAACCTAGGACCTCCCATCTCTAGGCCTAGCTCTCAACACACTGAGCTACCCAGCTGCCCTCTATTTTTTTAATTTTTAAAACGTTTTTATTATTGTTTTTCCTTACATGTGCAATATAGTATCTGAATTTTATTTTTTCTCTCTTTTTTGTGTTTGAAGCACATGTCAACAGTATTGAGAAGATTTTTCTTTAATTTTTTTATTTTGCAGTAATATGTCTTAAATACATTTGTTCTAATATTAATGCATGTCCCCAAAAGCTTTAGATTATAAAAATGATGCCATTGATTATTTTTAAAAAGTTATTTGAGACTTTGCTTAATGATTCTGTCTGATTCCAGGACAAGAGAATACAAAAAGAGCCACTGTACAGTGCTAAAGAAGCATAGAGCACCTGCATAGTGCCTATGGAGCTCAAGATAAAGAGATCAGATCCCAGTGGGATTGATATAATTTTGAGTCAAGACAAGGATTTGAACTTGTTTGGGGATTGAAGTTGCGGCTGTTTAACATGTGTTAAAAGCAGGTCTTCCTTGTCCCACATTCTACCAAGTATCTCAAATGTGGCTCCTACCTGGTTCCTTTAATCTTGTCCCTTTTCTGTCTTTCATGGTGAGGCAAACTTTCTGTAGTCCTAGCTACCAATTAGGTAAATGCATAACTGCTTAAATCATTTTAATTGGGCCCTGATTCAAGGACCTTTTATAGATTTGTTTTTCCTTTACTTAGATTTTTTTTAGACATAAGACTTCTACATTTTGTATTTGATGCACAAGTTATTTTTCTCTTTTATTTGGGTTTTTCCATGTTTTTGATTTTCTTTTGAAAATTGATTCATATACCTCTTAACTCAGCCATGCATCCCTGAGTGATCCCTATGTTTGCTATTATTCACCTCAGGGGGGCCAAGTTATTGTTGTGAACTTTGATTTAAATTTGAGCAATTTTAGGATAAGAAATTTGCTACCTCCCAGAATCCAGAATGCGCCATGAAGATAGATACCTGCAGAGATCACATGCTGCACCAGAATATCCAGAGTGAACTTTGGGATGTGAATTGAACTATGGAGGGGTTGAAATGCCTTTGTTTTGAATGTATACTCCTATGCCAAAGGGGAATGCCCCCAAATTGGCTTTTTGTCAACCTAGTATTCATTGGTTTTGTTCTCTTTTCTTTTTATCCATAAATTATTGCAATTTTTAGTTGATTATGTTTCCATGATCCTTTTGGGGAAACTGGTTTCCCCAATAGGATCACAGGGGTAGATATGTATAAATGGAGATTTTGAGCCTTTGGACTTCATCCTCCAGAAGTCCATTAGTATTTTCCAAAATTCCATTTTCCTGTGTCCCCACATTTTGCATGATTGTATTTAAGTGGCTGTAACTCCTCCCTCTTCCTCCCTTGGACCTGTGACCCAGCTGAAGTCAGGCAATTCTTTTGTTTTATTTATTATTAATAAAACTTTATAAAATATAATATTTAGTTATTAATTACTAATTTTAAAACTCACAGTCCATCTCCTTGTTTTTCAAGCTCTGTGGCTTTCACTAAAAATGTAATTGACTTGAAAGGGAATTTACCTTGTGAAAGTTACTTATTAGTACTTCCTCTCCAAATATTCATAGGTTAGAGTTAGAAAGGGCATTAGAGATCTTCTACTATAACCAACCACCTCATTTTCATATGAGAAAACTGAGGCTTAGAGAGAAAAGTACTTACTAAGAAAAAGATAGTGAATGACAGAACTAAGAGTAAGGCACAAGCATTTTTATTCCTAAAAAGGTTTCCTATCCATTATACCATGTGCTTTTCTTTTGAACATGATACCAATTTAGTTCATTTTAATTCTAATTAAATTTAATTTTTTCATTAAAAATTTTTATTAAATTTAAATGAAATGTTTATTAAATACCTACTATGGCAGCAGCTATGTGATTCAGTGAATAGAGAGCCAGGTCTAGAGAAGGGAAGTCCTGGGTTCAAATCAGGACAAGTACTTCCTAGCTGTATGACCCTGGGCAAGTCACTTAACATCCTTTCCCTATCCCTTATTGCTGTCTGCCTTGAACTTGATACTTGGTATCAATTCTAAGATAGGAGTTAAAGTGTTTTTTTTTAATACTTGCTATGCATAAGGTTCTATAATGTGCTATCAAGAAGGTGAAGATGGAACTAGACTTGTAATTTTATCAGCAAATGGAACCACTAATGAGGGAATTTCCTCTACTCATACCAAATTATCACATATTCTGCCCCTTGAGAAGCAGCCTGGAACACTAAGAGACAGAGTGAGTTACTTATACGGAGCCACACAATTAGTATGTCAGAGATGGGACTTGAATCTAGGTCTTCCTGACTCTGATGGTGTTTTTTTATCCACTTGGCCAAGTTGCCTCTTCTGAGAAACACCAAAATAAATCAGATAACCTTCTTACTCACAAGGGGCATGTAATATAGTTGAAGTTAAATAAAAGTACAAAACAAAGAAGTTTAATACGAAATAAAGCATGATCAGTGCTTTAGAGGCACAAATACATTGCTTGGGGGTTCCTAGGGTCATGGCTCCATAGTGTAAACCTTAAAATTTCTTAGACTTATGAATGTTGGAAATTTCCCCATTGGGAAATTTCATACTTGAAAAAATTTCCTACTGATAGTAAGAACTCTATTGGAATATGAAACTCCTTGGCATGGGAGGATCCTTCTCCTCCCTACTTAAGACTACTTTAGGACAGAAACCTTTTGCTAAACAATGGAAAGGGCTTTGACCTATGCTTAAGCATAGAACAGGAAGTCCTTTGAGTCATGATTGATTTTAGAATTGATACAATAGAGATACTTGGAACAACAGAACCAGGTCTTGGAACTTACAATTTCCACCCTACTCAAAGTAACAGGATTTAGGAAGGGCTGCAGCAAAGATCAAGATTTAATTATTTGAGAATATGACCTTCAACAGACATGTGCAAAGGAAACAGACCTCTGGGCGATCCTGGGTTAAGCTAGAGCCACCATTGGCACAGGGGAGACATTGACAGTGATTGGTAGATGTGAGAACTGAGGGGAGGGAATTTAGATGGTTTCCTTAAAGATAGCGGGGGTCTGAGGTTGCTTGGAAGGAGGTTTTGCTCTGAGGAGTTTTTTGCTCTGAGAGGTTTTGCTCTGAGAGGTTTTGCTCTGAAGGAGTCTGAGAGGAGAGAGGTCCTAGAGGAAGAGCTCCTGGAGAGGTCTGAGGGGAGGGCTTGCTCTGAAGGAGGCTGGAGGTGGAGGCCACTGAGACTGTTTGTCCATTTTGGTCACTTGAGTGATAGGGACTGATCTCTTTTCTTTGCCTCAGCTATCTAAGGGCTTGGGCCTTTGGCCCAGCCTAAGCAGAGGGGGTATTTAAGCCCTATTCCCTTCTCTCCCCTTTCTCTCTCTCTCTCTCTCTCTCTCTCTCTCTCTCTGTCTCTCTCTCTCTCTCTCTCTCTCTCTCTGTCTCTCTCTCTCTCTCTCTCTCATACCTTTCTTCCTCCTGTTTGTAATTAAAAACTCCATAAAAGGTTGACTGCTGACTTGAGTTTTCACTTAGGAATTACATAGCTGAATTCCTTGGCGACCTTAAATTAATATATATCAGTCTTTTAAAGTGATTTCCATGTCACAATAGTTAGCGGGTACTTCCGAGATTGTTTTGTACAACCCTTCATTTGAAGGCATCGAGGTAGTCCAGTGGAAAAAGCATTGGACTTAGAAGTCAGAAAGATCTATGTTCATATCTAGCCTCAAGACCCTAGCCAGCTGTGAGACCCTAAAAAAGTCACTTACCTCTCTCAGTTTCCTCATCTATAAAATAGGGATAATAATAATAATAATACCTCCCTACCAAAGTTGTTATAAGGATCAAATAAGTTAATATTTGTAAAGTGCTTTGCAAGCCTTAAAGGTCTATATAGATACTAGCTACTATCATTTTGCAGATATCAAAATTTAGCCCCAGAAAGGTTAAGTGAATTTCCTAAGGTCACACAGGCACCAAGCATCAAAGGTGAGCTTTGAACCCAGGTCCTCTGACTGCAGAATCAATGTGCTTTCTACCTTACCACAAAGGAAAGATCTCTTCTTGGGAAGGTACGTATGTATGTGTGCAGTTGGGGGGTGAGAGGGAAGAGATATAGTCAAAAAAGTTTCAAGGATTTGTGTTTCATTTTCACACAGATACTTCTATTAGTATTCTCTGTATTATCCCAATGGACTTATAAAGGTCAGGGTCAATATCTCAATTCCTACCTGTATGGGCCAGTTACTTTTGAACAAAGAAAACATCTTTTCCACATCTTCAGACAGAACCTCTGTATCCTGCCAGATGACTTGTGCCTACCAGATGCTATTCACAATTGGAAACGGGTGAGACTGTCAAACTTCTTAAGTCAGTGGATAAAGTATTGGAACGGTGCCAGGAAGACCTGAGTTCAAATCTAACCTTAGAGACATCCTAGCTGTATGACCTTGGGAAAAATCACTTTATGTCTGTCTGCCTCAGTTTCCTCCTTGATAAAACTGGGATAATAGTAGCACCTATCTTCCAGGGTTGTTGTGAGGATGAAATGAAGTAATAATTGTAAAATGCTTATCACAGTGCCTGGCACATAGGAAGCAGCATATAAATATTTACTATTATGATTATTAGAAGGACATTCTAAAGTATATGTTTTACTAAGGATAGTACTGTACATACAAAGAAAATCTCACATTTGTCATTCTTATTGTTTAAAAGAGAATAGCAGAACTCCCTCTAAAGTAACAAATCACAAATTACTCAAGGGGAACCAAGTCATTATGTAAACATAGGAAAACCCCAAATTGAGGAAAGTTTTAGAAGATAATTCCTCAAGAGCCAAGCAAGTAGTACACATTTTCTCCACATGAAATGGATCTATTGTCTTTTCTATTCATTCTTTACATGTATAGTTTCTCCCACTTGCAGTTAAAAGTAAGAGAGATTAGAACCTCAATACAAGGTGTGTTAAAGAGATACTTCGATCTCTCTATAAGATGGTCCAATCCACAAATAAATATAGGACAAGCTGAAAATCTGAGTTGGGGTTTATGTGAAGATCTCGGGGAGGGAAGGTATATTGCCCCTCACAGAAAGAAGCTTCTGGTGTACATCATAGTCACCACTGTGAGTCCTGAAGCAATATGATCACTCATTAAGTCTCACATTTAAGAAGGGCACCAAAGCCAGCTATATCTTCATTTCCCAATGAGCTGCACTCCTTTGTAGTTCTCTTTCAGGCCCCAGGAAGAAACATATTACTTGTGTTTCTTCATCTACCTTAGATTTCCTCTGACCTAAAACTCAAATCTCAACAATACCCAATGCCCCTGTGTCCCTCCCTTTGATTGGAGAGCTCCTTCATGGAAGGAAGGTGCCCAGGCTAGATATCTTTTCATTTCCCATCTGGCTGCTCTGCTGGACTTCCCCATCAGACCCCCATGCCAGGAACACCTTCCCTCCCCCATTTGCTTTTCAGCTTTTTTGCATGTGTTATCTTCTTCTAATAGATTGTAAACTCCTTGAGAGCAGGGATTGTCTTTCATATTTGTATTCCTGTTCTAAGCAGAGTAGGCATTTAATAAAGGTTTACTGTCAGACTGACTGACAGGCTGACTCATGTACTAAGAGCAGATAAATACCCAATGGAAGGCCCAGATTTTTCACTGGTCAACAGAATACAGAGATGCTGCGCAGGATTGTTATAACATATGAAAAGTCATGGGGAGCAGTTAGGTAGCACAGTAGATAGAGTGCCAGGCCTGGAATCCAGAGGTCTTGGGTTCAAATATATCACAAACACTTCCTAATTGTATGACCATTAGCAAGTCACATACCCCAAACTGCCGAACCCTTATCACTCTTCTGCATTAGAATCAATGCTTAGTGTCAATTCTAAGACAGAAGGTAAGAGTTTGGGTGTTTTTAAGTTATGAACAAGAGCCACAAAAGATGGAAGAAGTGGATTATGGACTGCCATATACATTATTTGAGGAATTACCCATATTGATGAGATTGCAAATCTGTTGGATTGCTGGAGTATAGATACTGCTTCTAATACTGAGAGAATGGCTCAATTGCTTATACTTCTGGATAATTCACAAAACAAAAGCCAAGCCTCAGAATCTCAGGGTTGGACAAGACCTTTCTAGACAGTGTAAGAATTGAAAATAATATTTCTACCCAGATATGTATTTTACAAAGTGTATTGGAAGGGGTAGACAATCATTCCTAAGTAAACTGACCACGTGGTGCCTAGCCTGCCAGTCTCTTTCCTCCTTCCTTCCACTTGCCTGCTCTGCATCCTGACTTCTTCCTTCTTCATTCTCTTCTGGCTTCCCCTGATTCTTTCTCGATTCTCCCACTCAGAAGCTCAAAGCCTTGACTTTTATTGACGGACCAAATGTAGAGGGATGCAAAACTGGAGCAACTATGCTATGTCAGGAATGTTTGATAGACACGTAAAGTTACTCAGGA
Source organism: Monodelphis domestica (assembly GCF_027887165.1). Lineage (NCBI taxonomy): Eukaryota > Metazoa > Chordata > Mammalia > Didelphimorphia > Didelphidae > Monodelphis > Monodelphis domestica. Next base: position 449,077,100 of record NC_077227.1, read on the forward strand.
AGGGGAGGGGATGAGCTTCATTGACACAATTTCCCCTGTGATCCTTTGGGAGACCTGTCTCCTCAATGGATCATTTAAATATAACTATCTTATACTCTAAATACCTCCTAGCTAAAAATACATACAATATTGCATTTTCTAAGAGGAAGTTATAATAGTTATAGATGAGAGTACAATACAAAAACTAATTGATAAACACATTGACAAAATGCCAGTTAGTGGGCAGTCCTCTTTGGCATAAGAGTTTATATTCAGAATAAGTATGTTCAACCTCCTTCAATTCAGTTCATTATATCCCAAAGTTTATTAAGGATCTTTTGGTGCAGTGTGTGGCTTCTTCAGGCATCTTTATAGCAGCTTCTCCAAAAGGATATGCTTTCTTGATTCAAGGTGTTGGTAAGATTCTTTTCCTGAAATTTCTCCTAAATTTTTTAAACCTTGGATTTTTAGGATAATTACACACCAGCCACTCCAAAACAGATCTGACCAAGAATATCCTCTGTGGCATACATCTTGAGATATGGCCTTTTCTTAAAACTGTTCACTTAAGGGAAGCCTATTTTCAGTGAAGGTATGGACAACCCATTCCATTTAGAGTCAGCTCTTTGTGTATCTCCCAACATGAAGCCTAGAGCTGCTTCAATCAACCAATCTATCAACAAAAATTTATCAAATGTCTACTATGTACCTAGCACTGTGCTAAGTGCTTTTTCACACCTTCCACCCATTGTTCTTAGACCTGCCCTCTGGAGCTAAACAAAACAAATCTCTTTTATCTCTTTTCTGACAGCTTTTCAAATACTTATTCTTTCTTTCCTTCCTTCCTTCTTCCTTCCTTCCTTCCTTCCTTCCTTCCTTCCTTCCTTCCTTCCTTCCTTCCTTCCCTCCTTCCCTCCTTCCTTCCCTCCTTCCTTCCTTTCTTTCTCTTTCTTTCTTTCTTTCTTTCTTTCTTTCTTTCTTTCTTTCTTTCTTTCTTTCTTTCTTTCTTTCTTTCTTTCTTTCTTTCTTTCTTTCTTTCTTTCTTTCTTTCTTTCTTTCTTTCTTTCTTTCTTTCTTTCTTTCTTTCTTTCTTTCTTTCTTTCTTTCTTTCTTTCTCTCTGTCTAATCATCTATTTATTGATCTATCAAGCTATCATCCATCTTCTCAACTATTGATCTATATAGATATAAATGGACAGATATAGATAAAAATATACACATATATACATTTATACACATACATATATTTGTATGCATGTATTTGCACTTGAATGTTGGTATACACAAAATAAAAATGTATCAATGTCACATTGATTACACATATGTTCTAATTCACCCAAAGTTTCTGATGAATATGTTTATTTTCAATTTGTAGTTATTAATCTATGTCCAATTGTTGAACAGACTAGTGTTATTGATATACCCCAGAAGCTAAAAGTGAAATGCTCAAACCTCTAATTTTCTGCTAGCAAACAATATCACTAAAAGAGAGTACTTATACTTATAGTTAAGGTGACAGGATTCTTTACATTATTATTTTACAAATTTGAAAGGGTACTATTGAATCCTTTCCTCAATGACACCATTTGGGTAATTTTACCTTAGAAGGGTGAGAAAGATCTCATTGAAGAAAAGAGAAGGAGTCTATGATATGAGTGTGTACAAATCACAACATATCTGGATACCTCTTATCCATCCTGCTACATAGCTGACATTCTCCTATCTGGTTACTGTGGAAAGGCAAGGAAGTTGATAGCATTCAAAAGAACCCCAAAAAAGGAATGCCTTCCAATTTATTACTGTCCCCTCATTCTTTACCTTTAAGAACTTTAAGATACATGAAATGCAAAGAAATGAAAACAATGCTATTAAAGATTAGAAGGGTATTTTTTCAAGTGAATACTGAGATTACAGGACAGTAATTGCACTTCACTGATGGAAATTTCAGAAGAAGAGACAAAAATGACTTCTTAAATCCTTGTTCAGCCTATATCTTAGCTTCACCAAGAGAATTTCTCTAAGATGCTTTATCCTGCAACACCAAGGGCATATCGGCCAGATACACTGACTTTTTCTATTCTGGCTAACAGGGAAAAAAGCAGGGGGTGTGGAAAGCATGATCAGATAAGATACTATGATGAATGTGCTCAGGAACCAAGTAAGAGGCAAGCCCTAGATTTCTTTAACAACTTTCCTTAATTCATTGAAGCCACAATGCAACTCACATTTAATATTTATTTAACATAGGTAATGTCTCTTCCCCCAAACCTCTTTAATTAACTTGTTTTCCTTAAATATCATCAGGTATGTCTCTCCCCATTTTTTATAATTCATATGACATATATATATATATGCATATATACTAGATACACTCACACACATAAACATACATACAGAAAAAAATAATACCAGACTTGGAGTTGGAAGAAGCATATGTTTGAATCTCACTGCTAAGAAATATTTGACCTGGGTGGATCACTTTCCATTTCTAGTTCCAATTTCCTCATTCTGAGCATAACAGTACCTAGAACCCCTACCTCACTGGGTCATTGTGAGGATAAAATTATATCCTGTATGCTCTTTCCACCTTTATCCCCTAAAAATTGCTGTTTTTTATTTACTTATTTCCTTTTTTGATAGAAAGAACTAAAACCTATTTATATAATTTACTTAGAATTTAGCAAAGCATTTAACAAAGTATCTCATATTCTTGTGAATGAGATGGAGAGGTGTGAGCTAGATAACAGTGCAATTTGATGTAGTAGAATAGCTGGATTCAAGGAATAGTGATGTTAATAGTTTGATGTCATCCTGGAAAGAAGTCTCCAGCAGATTGCTGCAGGGATCCATGCTTGGCTCTATGCTATTAAACACTTTTATCAATGAATGGATAAAGTCATAGGTAGCATGCTTATCAAATTTGAAAGTTACACACATTTAGGAGGATTAGCTAACAGAGTGAATGACAGAATCAGAATTCTAAATAGATTTTTCAAAGACCCAACACTTGGCTGGATCTAAGAGGGAGAAATTCACTAAGAATAAATGTGAAGTCTTAAACTTGAATTTAGAAAAAATTACTAGTTATAAAGCAATTTTCTGAAAATGGCCTGAGAGTCTTGGTGGACTACAAGTTTAATGTGAGTCAATAGGGAAATATGGCTGTTATAAAAACCTAATGCTATTTTTATAACATATTAAGGGATTCATGATGTTCAGAAATACAGAAGTGATAACCCCACAATGCTGGTAAGAATAATAAAGATCTAATTTGATAATTTAAAGAGTGTATCTAGATCATAGAACAAATCTAGAAAACTATGTTCAGTTCTGGGTGCCACAGATAAAGAATCATTTTGATAAGTGGAAGAGCATCCATCAGAGAGCAAATGGGATTTTGAAAGGCACTGGCTGAGCTCACATCATATGAAAATCAGTTCAAGAAAAGGGGGACATTTAACCTAGAGAAGAGAGGATACTCAGGGTGAGTGGAATATGATTGCTATGTTCAAGAATTGGTGATTTTAAATGATTGGATTTTTCTGTTTGGCCCCAGAAGGCAGAACAGAAACTGTGGAGAAAAGTTGCAAGGAAGAAAGTTTAGGTTTGATGCTAGGAAAAAACCTTCTTGACAATTAGAACTATTCATAAGTGTAGTAGAATGCCTTGGGAGGAAATGGGGTCCCTCTCAATGGAGATCTTCTAAGGGAAGCTGGATAATTATGTTGTTGGACATTCTTCATCAGGTGTGGATTCTACTAGAATTTCTGAGGTTCCATTATTCTAGGATATGTGTAGATGTTTCCCCACCCCCCCCAGGTTAGACTGTAAGCTTTTTGAGGTCAGGGACTCTTCCTTTTTAGATCTGTATTTCCTGTCTGTACTTCTCACAAAGCATGCTAATTTTAAAATGCCCATCTAGTTGAATTGTTGAAATGAGACCATATATGTAAAGCAATTTGCAAATCTTATAGCAGCATGTGAACATCAACTATTATTATTCAGTCTTCTCCTTTTCCATTTCCAAGATGAATATTGACAAGGAGCACCAAGGCAGAATCCTCAGCACAACTGTTTCATTAAGCACTCCTTCCCCAGCCATGGCCTGGATTGGCTACAGCTGCAGTTTTGACTCTAAGGACAAAGAGTAGGACCAACCGAGAGGGGAAGATAGGCAAGGAAGGGACTGAGGGGGTGGGGAGGAAGGGTAATGAGAAGATACTAGGAGTAGTTTGAAAAGCCACATAATGCCATTCTCATAACTCAAGGAATGATTCATTCCACGCTGGAAATCATTATTCTTAAATCTTATGATGAGGGTCAGGCCTGAAAAATGGCTAGAACCAAATTACATTCCAAGGGGGAGAAGGGGTTTGGGGGGGCGGGGAGGGGGAGAGGCAGATTTGAAACAGGAAACCAGCATCCATTAGTGGAGAGCTCCCCACAAAGCCAGAATCAGATGGGAGATGTCCTCAGCCTTCTCCACATGCTTAGTGAAGACTGAGTAAGTATTACATAAAAGACCATACTAGAGAGCCATTGTAACTTCATTGTGAACAGAAGGAGGGTTTTGTGGGTTAAGTATGATTATTTTCTACCCTGATGTGTGCCACAATTCTTTCTCATCTGGCTCCCAGAGAAAAAGTCTAGATTCCTGAAAACCGGTTTTGTCACCTGCTTACTGGGTCACATATTAAAACGCAGCAGGCTTTCCACATACTCATTTAGAATTTCCATTTCACTGAGTACTCTGAGCTTCGGGTACAGTGCCTGCCCATACTGGGGTAAGGAACTGGGGGACTTGGGAAGTATGACCCCAAAGGCCTTTGGCAAATATTTGGAGCAAAGGGAGGCCCCAGTGTAGCCTTGGCTATGGAGCCTCTGAGAAAAGCAGGGGCTTCAGCTGCTTTCAGATGATCCAAACCTTCAGAGTGGCTATTCTAAGTGGCAACCCCTTGTGTCCATTTAAAATAAACTCCTACTTCACAATGAGAAAGCTCCACTGAGGATTTTTGAAGGCATTGGCGGGTAGACTTTCAGACAGAAAGAGATGCCATTTAATGTACAGTTCCCAAAAGTTTTCCATGAAAGAAAGATTACAAACTCATAAGTCAACCAGAAAACCACCCCCTAAACAAGCCGCCAAGACTTACTTCTGTGCCAGTGGGCCTAGCTAAGGCAAAAGAGGCATAATCCAATTGGAAGGTTGGGGGTGATTCTACCCTGCCTACTCCTACCTGGAGACACACCCAAACAAACAGGGCTCATTCATTTTCCCACGAATACAATATAAGAGTCTCCCTCTGGCTTTTAAAGCTCTTTACAGCCTCCTGGCCCCAGACCATCTTTCCAGTCTTTTTTTTTTTTAATACTGTATATTACTACTCCTTTTTCTGTACTCCAGGACCTAGTCAAAATGGCTTTGCATTTCCCTCATTCTTTCACTGATGATTTTCCATGCCTGTAATGAGCTGCTTCTTTTACCTCCACTTGAGAGAATTTCTCTCTACCTTCAGGATTTATCTCAGAAACCACTATAAAGCCTTTTCTGATCCCCAATGTTAGTGCCCTCCCTCCCTAGTTATTTCATATTTAATTACTTTGTATGTGTCTGTTAAAATTAAACTCTCTTTAGACATATATGTATTTATTATCTCTCCTAAAAGAAGGTTGACTCCTTGAAAACAGTCATTGACTCATTTTTCAACTTATTTCGTCAGTGCCCAGTATAATGCCTGGCTTGCTTAATAATGCTTATTAATAGATTGATTAATTGATTGAATGAATGAATGAATGATTTCAGAAGGTAAAGTACAGATATGGAAAGAATCATGTTTCCTTTAGTAAGAGTCCTATATCATGAAATTATATATAGTTGGTTTTTAGTTGAAGATTGGACATAAAACTGTTTTGAATGAAATGTCTTTTACTAAGGTAACTATAGAAGGGAATTAAGAAGGAAAAGAAGTTGTACTTTAGCAAACAAATGAATAAAACTGAAATCTCACCAATGACCTAATGCACAACTTGAACAAATGGTTTACCAAGCTTCTACTCTATAGAAAGTCCTTCAATAAGGTTCTCAACTGATATCTTGTCATGACATGGACACAGAGTTTCTTAAAGGATATGCCAATGGAATACATTTTTTTTCTTTAGTAAGGAACTTGCAGCATAAACACAGTATAAAATTATACTAGAATATTGTAGGAGCATTCCTGCCACAAAGCAGGATCTAAGATGAGGTGATATTTCAAAGTCCCTTCCTACCTTAGGAGTCTGATTTTTCTTTTGTCATATTCCAAAGTCTGGGCTAACTGTCTTAATAATATTTTAGACTTGCACTTACTTTATATAGCTTTAAATCTTTTTTTCTTTTATTCATTCTTCAGAGGTTTCTGCAGGATTGCCAATACTTGGCTGAGCTTTGACAGAACTACCCTTGAATAGCAGATGAGATAAGATGATGAACTGTATTTAGAACTCCAAATAAGTACAAAGCCCCAGAGTTTGGAAGAAAACTTTACAAAGTACAACTAAATCTTTCAGCTTGCCAAGAGGAGTGATGGTCAGTTACATGTGTGAATTGGTCCAATATATTAATTTCTTTATAAGGACTTCTTGAAACTAGTAGCAAAGGGAATATTACATTTTCAACTTCTTGGAATCTCAGAGTGGGAAGGAACCTGAGAGGTCATCAAGTTCACTAAGCTATTCTTGAGCAGGAATCTTCTATATACTGTTTCCAACAAGTAATCATCTCAATTCTTCTCAAAGACCTCTAATGAGAGAGAATTTATTACCGCCAGAGGCAATGCAATCCCATATTTGGTTTTTGGTCTTAAAATGAGGTCTTTCATTTTATATCAACTACATTTTCCAATATATCCCTCTACCACTCTTCCTAGAGACCAATCCCTTATAGAATAAAAAAGGAGAAAGTCTATAAAACTAATGAATATATTGAAAATGTCTGATACAGTGCTCCATATCAATAATGCCTCATTCCTTTGAAGTCAGATATTACTTCTCATACCTTTTTTAAAAATTTATTTTCCCCTATTACATGTAAAAACAATTTCCAACATTTTCCAAAGAATAGTCAGTCTCATATTCTCTTCATCTTAAACCCACTCCCAAACCTGCTCCACCCACTGAGAAAATAGGTAATTTAATATATATTTTGCATGTGTAATCACAGAAAACAGTTTTCTATATCAATCCTTTTGTGGAAGGAAACAAAAAAAAATTAAGAAAGTGAAAAAAGTTTGCTCTGGTCTGGATTCAGACTCTAATGATTCTTTTTTTCTGGAAGCAGATGGTACTTTCCATCATGAGTACTTTAGGACAGTTTTGAATCATGGTATTGTATTCTTGTCACTCTGTACAGTTTTCTCCAGGTCTTGTTTAATCTCACTCTGCTTCAGTTCATGTAAGTTTTTTCAGGCTTTTCTGAGCTCATACTGCTCATCTTTTCTTATAGCAAAATAGTATTCTATTACAATCATATACTATACCTTACTCAGCTATTTCCCAATTTATGGGTATCCCTCACTTTCTAATTCTTTGCCCCTACAAAAAGAGCTGCTTTAAATATTTTTGTACACATCAGTCCTTCCCCTTTTTGCTTTTTATCTCTTTGGGAATATACTGCTTATAGATCTTTGGGCAGTCCAAATTGCTTGAATCAGTTCACAATTCCCCCAATAGTGCATTCATGTCTCAGTTTGCCTACATTCCCTCCAAGTTTTGTCATTTTCCTTTTCTGTCATAATAACCAATTGAGAAGGTATAGAGTAGTTTCCTAAAGTTGTTTTAATTTTCATTTCTCTAATTAAAAGTGATTTATAGAATTTTTTGCATGACTATACAGAACTTTAATTACTTTTTCTGGGAATAGCCTGTTCATATCTTTTGACCACTTATCATTTGGGGAATGACTCATATTCTTTTATATTCAACTCATTTCTCTATGTAATAGAGAAATGAGGCCTTTAGTAGAGAAACTTGTAAAAAACCATTTGTACTTTATGATTACTATGTATTATTTTCTATATTGTTTCCCCATTACTGACCACCACCTCCCCCAATTTGCTCCCTTTTCTATTAGCCCCACTCCCTTCTCTTATGTGAGATAATTTACCTCATTTTATTTTCCCCTTCCTACTCCTCTCAATGCATTCCTCATTCTCAGGCCTTAATTTTATTTTTTTCAAATAACATTTTGTCATATTCAACTTTGCCCTCTATGCATGCTACTTCTAACTGCTCCAATAATACAGTTCTTTAGAATTATAAGAATCATCTCCCCATGTAGAGATATACACAGTTTAACCTTATTGAATGTTTTGATATTTCTTTCCTATTTGCCTTTTTAGGCTTCTCTTGAATCTTCTTTGAATCTTGGCAAATTCTCCATTCAAGTCTGGTCTTTTCATCTGGAATATTTTAAAATCCTCTATTTCATTTAATACCTATCCCCCCCACCCCCCTAAAGAACCTTTCTCAGTTTTGCTGGATAAGTGATTCTTGTTGAAGTCTTAACTCCTTTCCCCATTGAATATCACATTCTAGGCCATCCAGTACTTTAAAGTAGAAATTGCTAAATCGTGTGTCATCCTAATTGTGGCCATCATATTTGAATCATTTTTTTTAACTCTTACTTTCCGTCTTGGAATCAATACTCGTATTGGTTCCAAGGCAGAAGAGTAGTAAGGGCTAGGCATTGAGGGTTAAGTGACTTGCCCAGGGTCACATAGCTGGGAAGTGTGTCTAAGGTCATATTTGAACCCAGGACCTCCTGTCTCTATGCCTGGCTTTCAATCCACTGAGTTACCCAGCTGCCTCCTGAATCATTTATTTTTGATGGCTTGAAATGTTTTCTCTTTGACCTGGGAGTTCTGGAATTTGGTCATAATATTCCTGGGAATTATCCTTTTTGGATCTCTTTATGGAGGGAATTGGTGGATTCTTTCAATTTCTATTTTGCCTTCTGGATCTAGAATAACAGGGCAGTTTTCCTTGATAATTCCTTGAAAGATAGTGTCTAAGCTTTTAAAAAAAATATTACTATGGCTTTCAGGTAGTCTAGTAATTGTTAGATTATCTCTCCTGGACTTATTTTCCTAATCAGTTATTTTTTAATGAGATATTTCACACTTTTTTCTAATTTTTTTCATTCTTTTTGACTTTGATTGTTGCTTGAAGTCTCATGGAATTATTAGCTTCCATTTTCCCAATTCTTATTTTTAAGATATGATTTTTTTTGAGTGAACTTTTGTACCTCCTTTTCCATTTAGCCAATTCTACTTTGTAAGAAATTATTTTCCTCAGTGAATTTGTGTACCTCTTTTTTCATATGACCTTTTCAGTCTGTTAAAAAGTTCTTCTTCCTTATACCTATTGACCAATATGACAGTAAAGGAAAATGTGGCAAAATTGGACACTAATGAATTGCTGGTGGAGTTGTGAACTGATCCAATCAATATGGGGGGCAATTTGGAACTATGCCCAAAAGGTTATAAAAAGAATGCATTCCTATCGATCCAGTAATACAAGGTATATCAAAGAGTTTGTTTTTTTTTTTTTTAAATGGGAACGGACCTGTTTGAACAAACATATATATAGCTACTTTTTGTGGTGAGAAAGAATTGGAAACTAAAGGAATGTCTCTCATTTGGGGAATGACTGAACAAATTATGATATATGATAGTGATGAGTTACTATTGTGCTCTAAGGAATGATGAACAGGATGATTCCAGAAAGAGCTAGAAAGATCTACATGAACTGATGAGAGTGAAATAAGCAGAATATTATACACAGTAACTGCAATATTGTTGAACACGCAAATGTGATGGATGTTGTGACTAATAGCAATATAATGATCCAGGACAATTCTGAGGATTTATGAAAAAGAATGTTATCCACCTTTAGAGAAAGAACTGTTGGAGTAGAAATGCAAATGAAAACATATGATTTATCATTGTTTGGCAGTTTGGGTTTTATAAGATTATATGCTTAAAAATGAATAATATGGAAATATGTTTTGCATGCTAGTACATGTATAACCCAGATTGAATTGCTTATCAGCTCCAGGATGGAGGAGGAAGAAGGGAGGGAGACAATATGGAGTATGTAACTTTGGAAACTTATGTGGAAATTTATCAAAATTAAAAAAAATTTAGTTACCAATGGTGGTGGTTGTGATAGTCAGGGAGATGAGGAAGTTTTTCTCTACAGAATGTTTTTCTATCTTTTTTTCCATTTGACCAATTCTGCTTTTTAGGGAGTTCTTCTCTTCATTGAATTTTTGTCTCTTTCACCAAAATGGCCTATTCTATTTTTTAAAGATATTAATTTCTTCAGTATTTTTTGTGCATCCTTTAACAGACTATTAACTCTTTTTTAAGTGATTCTCCTGAATCATTCTCATTTCTATTCTCGATTTTTCTTTGGGGCTTCAGATAAATTAATATTTTTCTTGGAGACTTAAGATGCAGAAGTATTGACTTTGTTCAGGCTTCTACGTTTGTGTTTTTTTCTTCCCTGTCACACAATAACTTTCTCTGTTGAGTTTCTTTTTGATTGATTACTCATTTTCTAATCTTTTACTTTTCTTTTAATAAAAAAAAAAAATCTTTAAATTGGGCCCTGTGACTGTGGTAAAGGAAGCACTTTTACATTCTTTGTGCAGTTGCCTTCAGAGCTGGCTCTGGGGATTGCAATCTGCTTTTAATTTTTCCATTATGGTAAGATGTAAGTAAATGTGTGTGCTAGTGCTCCTCTTCACTCTGAATCCTTATACCAGATTGCTACCTGGATCTGCATATAAGCAATGCAACAAAAGTCTTGAACCAAGAGCCAGCAATAGAACCCCATGTAGTCTCCTTCTGAACAGTGGTCTAACCCCCACCCCCATCCCTATGTAAATAGAATTGTGTACCCCAGGACTACATTCCCCAGATTTCCTTTACTTTTCCCAGAATTCCTTGAATTACTTTCCCTACTTTGTATTATTATGTTTTATAAATAAGTTTGCTGCAACCCCACCTTTTGTGACTCTCTCTTCCCACTTTTCATGGTGTGGGCTACACTCCTTGCTAAAGTTATCATTTTCCTTTTTCTTCAAGTTATTATTAACAAATTATTATAAAAATACAATACTTGAAGAATTTGGATATTAATTTTTAAACATACACCCCCCCCACCCCTATGCATTTGTGGCTGAGAACTCTGGAAGCCTTTGCTGCTGCTTTAGCTTTGCCAAAGGCCTGTTGCCATGGTGGCGTCTGACCTGGTGCACTGCTTTGTCCTTCACCTCTAACCTGGTGTACTAGATCCCTTATGTTGGCCTTCTAAGTTGTTTTGGGCTGAAAAATTACTTCATTCTATCTTTTTATGGGTTATGTTTCTCCAGAATTTGTTCTAAGATGTATATCATAGTTTTTTGGAGGGTAATTTGGAAAAGGTCAGATAGCTCTGGATGTTTCTCTGCTATCTTGGTTCTGCCTCTTCATACCTAATTTAGGGAGCTCAGCTTGGTTATTATAATTTTGTTCCACTCAGTTTCAATTGTTCTGATATTTTTTTACATCTATATTGTAGTCATCATGTACATTTTATTCTTTTTTTGTTTACTTAACTTTGCATCAATTTATTTGCCTTTCTATGCTCTGTATTTATCATATTTATCATTTCTTTTTTAAAAATTTTATTTAGTCAATTTAGAACATTATTCCTTGGTTATAAGAACCATATTCTTTCCCTCCCTTCCCTCCTCCCCACCCTTCCCATAGCCAATATACAATTCCACTGGGTACTACATGTGTCCTTGATCAAAAGCTATTTCCATGTTGTTGATGTTTGTACTAGGATGTTCATTTAGAGTCTACATCCCCAACCATATCCCTTCGATCCATGTATTCAAGCAGTTGTTTTTCATCACCATTTCTACTCCCATAGTTTTTCCTCTGAATGTAGATAGTGTCCCTTCTCATAGATCCCTCTGGGTTGTTCAGTTTCATTGCATTGCCACTAATGGAGAAGTCTGCTACATTCGATTGTACCACAGTGTTATCAGTCTCTGTGTACAATGTTCTTCTGGTTCTGCTCCTTTCACTGTGCATCAATTCCTGGAGGTCATTCTAGTTCCCATGGAATTCCTCCAGTTTATTATTCCTTTGAGCACAATAGTATTCCTTCACCAACATATACCACAATTTGTTCAGCCATTCCCCAATTGAAGGTCATCCCCTCATTTTCCATTTTTTTTGCCACCACAAACAGCACGGCTATGAATATTCTTGTACATGTCTTTTCCCTTATTATCTCTTTGGGGTACAAACCCAGCAGTGCTATGGCTGGAACAAAGATCAGACAGTCTTTTAGCACCCTTTGGGCATAGTTCCAAATTGCCCTCTAGAATGGTTGGATCAATTCACAACTTCACCAGCAATGTATTAATGTCTTGACTTTGCCAAATCCCCTCCAACATTCATTACTTTCCTTTGCTGTCATGTTGGCCAATCTTTTAGGTGTGAAATGATATCTCAGACTTGTTTTGATTTGCATCTCTCTGATTATAAGAGATTTAGAATATTTTTTTCATATGCTTATTAATAGTTTTGATTTCTTTAACTGAAATTTGTCTATTCATGTTCCTTGCCCATTTATCAATTGGAGAATGGCTTGATTTTTTTGTACAATTGATTTAGTCCTTTATAAATTTGAGTAATTAGACCTTTTTCAAAGGTTTTTTTTTAATGAAGATTGTCTCCCAATTGGTTGCTTCCCTTCTAATTTTGGTTGCATTGGTTTTGTTTGTACAAAACCTTTTTAATTTGCTGTAGTCAAAATTATATATTTTACATTTTGTGCCTCTTTCTAAGTCTTGCTTGGTTTTAAAATCTTTCCCTTCCCAACGATCTGAAATGTATATTATTCTGTGTTCACCCAATTTACTTATACTTTCCTTCTTTATATTCAAGTCAATCACCCTTTCTGAGTTTATCTTGGAGTAGGGTGTGAGATGTTGATCCAAACCTAATCTCTCCCCACTGTCTTCCAATTTTCCCAGAAGTTTTTATCAAATAGTGGATTTTGGTCTGAAAATCTGGGATCTTTGGGCTTATCATAGGCTATCTTGCTGAGGTCACTTAACCCAAGTCTATTCCACTGACCCTCTTTTCTGTCTCTTAGACAGTACCAAATTGTTTTGATTACCATTGCTTTATAGTATAGTTTGAGATCTGTTACTTCTATGCCCCCTTCCTTGACATTTTTTTTTCATCATTTCCCTGGATATCCTTGATGTTTTGTTCTTCCAAATGAACTTTGTTATTTTTTTTAATTCAGTAAAAGTTTTTTGGTAATTCAATGGGTATGACACTAAATAAGTAAATTAATTTGGGTAGGATTGTCATTTTTATTATGTTAGCTCATCCTAAACATGAGCAATAGATGTTTTCCAGTTGTTTAGATCTAGTTTTAATTGTGTGGAGAGTGTTTTGTAGTTGTGTTCATATAGTTCCTGTTTTTGTCTCAACAAATAGATTCCTAATTATTTTATATTGTCTAGGGTGATTTTAAATGGAATTTCTCTTCCTAATTCTTCCTGCTTAGATGTGTTGGAAATACATAGAAATACTGATGACTTATGCGGGTTTATTTTGTATCCTGCAACTTAGCTAAAGTTGTTGATTATTTCGACTAGCTTTTTGGTTTGTTCTCTAGGATTCTTTAGGTAGACCATCATATCATCTGCAAAGAGTGATAGCTTGGTCTCTTCATTGCTTATTTTAATACCTTCAATTTCTTTTCATTCTATAATTGCTAATGCTAGTGTTTTCTAGTACAATGTTAAATAGTAGAGGTAATAATGGGCATCCTTATTTCACTCCTGATCTTATTGTGAAGGCTTCTAGTTTATCCCCATTGCAGAAGATGTTTGCTGATGGCTTTAGATATATATTGCTTATTATTTTTAGGGAAGGCCCTTCTATTCCTATTCTTTCTAGTGTTGTCAATAGGAATGGGTGTTGCATTTTGTCAAAGGCTTTTTCTGCATCTATTGAGATAATCATGTGATTTTTGTCAGTTTGCTTGTTAATATAATCAATTATGTGGATGGTTTTCCTAATATTGCACCATCCTTGCATTCCTGATATAAATCCTACCTGGTCATAATGAATAACTCTTAATAATGATCACTTGCTAGAGTCTTTTTGCCAGTATCCTATTTAAGATTTTTGCATCTATGTTCATTAAGGAGATTGGTCTATAGTTTCCTTCTCTGTTTTTGACCTGCCTGGCTTTGGAATCAGTACCATATTTGTGTCATAAAATGAATTTGGTAGAACTCCTTCTTTGCTTATTCTGTCAAATAGTTTGTATAATATTGGGATTAGTTGTTCTTTGAATGTTTGATAGAATTCATTTGTGAATCCATCTGCACCTGGGCATTTTTTTAAAAGAGTTCTTCATTGGCTTGTTCAATTTCTTTTTCTGATATGGGGTTGTTTAGGTAGTCCATTTCTTCCTCTGGCAGCTTAGGCAATTTATATTTTTGTAAATGTTCATCCATATCACTTAGATTGCCATATAATTGGGCATAATAATTTTTAATGATTGCCTTAATTTCCTCTTCATTAGAGATGAGGTCTCCCTTTTCATCTTGGATACTGTCAATTTGGTTTTCTTCTTTCCTTTTTTTAGACTGATCAGTACTTTGTCTATTTTATTTATTTTTTCAAAATACCATCTTCTAGTCTTATTTATTAATTCAATAGTTCTTTGACTTTCAATTTTATTAATTTCTCCTTTTGATTTTTTGGATCTCTAATTTAGTCTTCATCTGAGGATTTTTAATTTGTTCGCTTTCTATTTCTTTAATTTGCATTCCCAATTCATTGACTTCTGCCCTTCTTAATTTGTTAATATATGAACTCAAGGATATAAATTTCCCCCTGAGTACTGCTTTGGCTGCATCCCATAGGTTTTGAAAGGATGTCTCATCATTGTCAAAAAGCTCTAGCATCCACTTTTAACCTACTCCAGTAAATCCTTCTCTGTAGACAAACTAAACCAGGTTGAAGTTAACTGACAGGTTTCATATCTGTCATAAAGTTAGAGAGATATCTCTTCCTATGAAGACTTTCCCTGTCAGAATGGGCAGATGAGAACAATTTGTCCCAAAGGCCATGAAGGAAACTGAAGCAGGCACTGTAGAGTACTTAGTACTGGATCAGACATCAAGGACACAAAGATCATATATTGTATATGGGGCCATCACCAATCATTCTGACTTTGTCTTGCCACTGGATTTTGATGACTCTGGAAGAGAGGGTAAGGCTGATGACTTTGTGTAATTCTGGCTCACTTAAATCTAATTCACACACAAATCAAGGGATCACTCCATCATGTTACTGGTTCTCTAAGAATTCAAAGAATGAACAACAACAATAGTACAGTAACATTTCATTACATTCACATACTGCAATTTTTTGTTTCGACCTTTCCCAATAGTTAGACTTTATTTCCAGTTTTTTGCTTATACAAAAAGTCCTATGATAAATGTTTTGGTGTATATAGGAGCTTTCTTCTTGTCATTTGAGTCACTTTCTTTACATTATTCTAAATTAATTGGCTCAAAGCACATCTCCACCAACTCACCACAATCTCTAAAAATGTACTAATCTTGTCTTCTGTTATCTTTGCTAACTTGCTAGTGTGAATTTAATTTTCATTTCTTTTATTATTAATGATTTGGAGCATTCATTCCTGAGTCTATTAATAGTCTTTGATTCTTTTTGAGAATCTGTTGACTATTTCCCTTTTGGGGAATGTCTTTTGGTCATATAGTTCTGTTTGTTACCTATATATCTTAAAGTTCAGACACTTATCAGTGATAGTTATAAAAATATGTTCTTTCCAGCCGACTGATTATCTTTCTTTCCTGAATATGTCCACTTTGAATAGTTCTAATTGTCATAAATTTTTATTTATATTGAGTCAAACCTTCCTTTCAGTATCCTCCATCCATTGCTCCTGATGTTTTCTGAATCTAGGTGGGAATAAGGCTAATTCATTTTTCCTTCAAGGATATGTACAGGCAATGCTTAAAGAAATTAAAACTATCTATATTGATGAAAAAATGATCCAAATCATTAATTAGAGAAATGCAAATTAAAACAACTTTAAGGTCCTACCTAAAAGACTGACTAATATGACAAAAAAGGAAAATGGTAAACATTAGAGAAGATATGGGAAAATTGGGACACTAATACAGTGTTGGTGATGCTGTGAACTAATACAGTCATTCTGCAGAGCTATTTGGATTTATGCCCACAGTGCCATAAAACTATGTATACCCTTTGATCATACCCTGCAATACCCCTTCTAGGTCTGTATCCCAAAGAGATCAAAGATAGAGGAAAAGGATCTACTTATTTCCTTGTTTTGTTTTATTTTGTTCTGATTTTTAAATCCTTACCTTCTGTCTTAGAATCAATACTAAGTATTAGTCCTAAGGCAGAAAAGTGGTTAAGCTAGGCAATTGAGTTAAGTAGCTTGCCCAGGTTAACTCATCTAGGAAGTGCCTGAAGCCAGATTTAAATCCAGTAGCTCTTTTATCTAGGCAAATGGTATACTTGTACAAAAATATTTAGAGCACCTATTTTTATGGTGGCAAATAACTAGAAAATGAAGGAATGTACATCAATTGGGGAATGGCTGAATAAGGTCTGGTACATGATTGTAATGGAAAACAATTGTGCCAGAAGAAATAACAAACAAGATGATTACAAAAAATTCTGAACTTTTAAGAAGTGATGCAAAGTCAAGTGAGCAGAAGCAGGTGAATATTGTACATAATAATAGTAATGAAGTTTGATTACCTATGATTGACTTAACTGTTATCTATTATCTTAACTATTATTACTAATGCTAGGATCCATGACAAAAAAATATCCACCACCATAAAAGAAACTGATGGAATCTGAATGGAGATAGAAGCATACCACTTTCACTTTACTTCCTCCATGAATTTTTCTTTGGTGTGAGCAATATGTGTTTTCTTTCATAATCTGATGAACATGGAAAAAATATATTACATGGTAATACTTGGACAACCTATAAATTACCTGCCATCTTGAGGAGAGTGGAGGAATGGGAGTAGGCAGAGAACATGAATTGCAAAAGTTTAGAAAATGAGTATTAAAATTGTGTCTATGAAATATGGAAAAATAGAAATAATTTAAACAAATAAATAAAAAACAAATACTTGAAGATGAGTATAGTGTCCTCTATGAGTTGTTCCCTCTTTAAGTTAAAACATCTCCATTTCTGTGACTGATGTTTATAGAACATGGTTTCTCTTCTCTTGAATTTCTGATTGTCCACCTCTCAAATACTATTAGGTTATCAATGGCCTTTCCAAAATATGGAAGCCCACACTGAATAGAATATGTATATCTGTTTTGAACAAGGAGAAGATAATAGTCATCCCCACCTCATTTAAATAAATGATAATGTGCCTTAACTAGATGAGAATAATCAATGTCAATTCTAGATTTTAGTGTCAATTAATCAATCAATTACAAGCTTTATTTTCTATCAGTCAGATAGATTAAGTACTAATGTTTCTTTGAACTAAAATAACTTTGCTCAAGAATCCTGTTTCACATTGGCTAAGGAAACTTGGTCATACTCTAGAAATCACCTATAAAATATCAAACTAATATAGAACTGAAATTTTTCTAAAGATTGGAGCAAGTGTAGTATTTTATTAAGATCCATCTTGAGGAGATATTTTGTAGGTATGGGGAGGAAGGAAAAGAAAGTTTTGGATTTCCTGATACCTTTTGGGTAGATGAGAAACTTGACAGCTTCTAAGATTTCAGAGGATTTTTGGACTTCACATCTTCACATCTCCCTTTTGGTATCCTAAGTACTTCCAGATCAGTTGTGGGCAGTTTCTATATTGCAAGCCAAGGAAAAACTGGGCAGATATTCATAGATCCACAAGGAACTCAGCAAAAAAAAAAACTCTACCATGCCTAAGGGCAACCTCTTGAGTCAGAAGAAAATTACTTCCAGAAATTGGGAGTTCTAATTACCTGTCATGTGTTCTAAGTTTGAGCCCACTTTCTCCCTAGACTGTATACAAACTTAAGGGAGAATGTGTCACATATTTTTGGAGGGATATTTTGTAAAGCCAACTCTTACTATATCATTTTAGTAAATATTATTTTCTGAAAACAAACTTAAGGTTGGCTAACTAAATTTATTCTCACAGATAATCTGAGCGGCAGGGGTAGAAGGAGTAGGAAACACACCTGTAGAACATTAAAAAAACCCCATCCCTCAGAGGTACCCTGCTGCCCTGAGGAAGCATAGTGCTGGGACGTCTGTACCCCCAAGTCATCAGTGTGATTATGAGTTGGGATATTTGCCTTGGACCACATGTTACAGAAACATACAGGCTTCCTAGCAGTAAAATGCTGGGTGATGGAGAGAAAGCACTTCAATATTATTACCAAATGTTGAAGCCAAAGGTGCCTTTTCGGATATATTCATTTCCTGTGCCAGGACTGCTTTTTACTTCAGAAATAAATCATGGCTCAGTCACCTAGCTGACCTTCCTTCCTTTCCTTCATCTCAGAAAGAAGAAGGCTAGATAGAGCTAAATTCCACTTGGCCATGATAGGCAGTAGCACTAGCTCATCAATAGCAGCCATTCAAACAAAATGAGAAGGAAAACATTTCACCAATTCAAAGCTACTGCTTTGGAGAACTATTGTGCACAGGATATGGGTCAGCTTGAAGTCCTAACTCAGCACCTCCTAGATCTGGGGCTTAGCTTCTCTGGGCCCTGGTTTCTGCATTGTTAAAAGAGACCATTCAACTCTTAAAAACCCTTTTCCAGTTCTTTTCATTTTTCTAATCTCTCATTCTCTAAAACTGTGGAAAGAGAATCAATTCAAATTCATTGTGACTCATAAAGTTAATATTAAAATGATGTCTTCTCAAACAGGGATTGGAAGGCTTATGGCTAGATAAAAAATGTTGCTAGGGAGATGCTTCACTAATCCTGTTATGAATTTATTTTTCCTGTCATTATAGCACCTTCCCAAAGGAACTAAGGCTCTGCACACTGGCAAACAAGGAAAGTGAGAAATGGATGAAAAATTTGAAAAGTGATCTGAGGTCTGTTTTATGATGGTAATGGAAAGTTCAGCAATTCTAATGATGTTACAAAGCCTCACACACATAGACAATCAATTCAGAAGGATTGATTATGTATCTTCTAAATGCCAGGCACTAAGGATATAAAAACAAAAGTGGAAGAGTCCCTGCCCTCAAGACTCAGGGTTTGT
Organism: Monodelphis domestica; assembly: GCF_027887165.1. Taxonomy (NCBI): domain Eukaryota; kingdom Metazoa; phylum Chordata; class Mammalia; order Didelphimorphia; family Didelphidae; genus Monodelphis; species Monodelphis domestica. Next base: position 449,096,452 of record NC_077227.1, read on the forward strand.
GTGCATGTGTGTGCATAAAAATTATATTTAATTTCTGTTTACTATATATAATTAATTTTAATGTATTATATGTAATAATCACACACATATATGTATATATTATCCTGAAATATATTTAAATATATCATCAATATATCTTCTAAACTATTATTATCAAATATAAATGATAAAAATAATATGACAAATAATAAACTATGGTATAAAATAATGTATTATATATTGTTTTGAAATCTATATTTCAAGATAATTTTAGTGGGGAAACACTGGCACTAGGGAAATTGGGAAATGTCTTATATAGAAGGAAGGTGGTGTTTAAAACTGAGCCTTGAAGGTAAGTAGGAATTCTAAAAGGTAGAGAGATAAGGAAGGAGTGAATTCCAGACATAGGTAGACAGTAAAGGCATGAAGATGGGAAATTAAGTCCTATGTAAAGAGAAATGGAGAAAGACCAATTTGGGTGTTTGTGAATGGGAATAATATGTAATAAGATTGGAATTATACAGAATTTTAAATGTCAACCAGAGTTTATATTTCATACTTAAAGTGATGAGAATACTAGAAATTATTATAATAATTAAGCTATGTATATTCCACATTAAAATTTATATAGCCCATGTTATCATATCTGATGCTAACAATGAATCAGTGATCTCTGAGGTATATACTACCATCAAATCCAATTATCCCATTTTTTTTAACTTGCCTTTGGTGTTTGCCAAGCAAATATAGTATTTTTTTTTTTGAGAAGGGGAAGAAATTCTTCAAATGCCTCTCTTTTACTGAATATCTATCCCCTTTTATTGTTGAATAAGCTCAGGTTTGCAGGGTATATCCACATCTTGAGCTCCTTTGCTCATTGGAACACGTTATTTCATTCTTTCCTGTGTTTTCTAGTAGGTACAGAATAGTTTTGTCTTATCTAAATTATCTTTCCTTTATGTTGGAAGATCTTTCTCCTAGTAACTTCCAGAATTTGTTCTTTGTTCAATTTAACCATTATTTGAACTGGAGTTTGCAACATAATGTTTTTGTTTTTGTTTTTGTTTTTTGTAGTCAATGAGTAGATTCTTTCGATTGGCACTTTGTTTTCCACATTCAAAAGTTATGGGCAGCATTCTTGTATCATTTCTTACATTATGGTGTTTGGTTTCTTTGTTTCTTCCTTGTCAAGTACTTTTGGAAGACCTATGATCCTTAACTTGTCTCCATGCATCCTGTCTTCAAGATCAATATGTTTTACTTATATTGACACCATGTGTTCTTTTAATGTTATTGCTTTTTGCTTCTTTTCTTCCAATGTACACTTCCAAAATACACTTCTGTGTATTTTCATTCCCAGTAAGTTTTTCTCTTTTGTTTCTAGGATTGTTAGGATAAAAATTCTCTGGAGACCGTATCTTAATGTTTAATTCTTTATTAAATAATGAAAAGCAGGCCAAAGAAAGAGAATCCACCAGTCATAGTAGCTACCTAAGCTGCCTGCCCCAACCCCCAAATCCCCCAGAATTGGTGGAGTCTGACAGCACATCTAACTTAGTCCAGGACTCCAAGGAAAGAGAGCCCAACTTCATCCCTGTACTTCAATTTGTGCTCTTCGTGAAGAGCACCTTTCCCAAGCTGCTTTGACTGGAACACTCCAACCTTACTCAGGACAAGTGAGTCTTCTGACCCCAGGAGTCAGGATATGTTTAGAATGGCATCACAGTGCACATGTCCACTTTTCTCTGCCTGACTAATTGCTTCACTATCTTAAAAGGCTTATTTACAGATAATCAAAGAAGCTTGTTTCCACTCTCAGAAGCATGTGGTAGCTTCAAACTTAAGATTAAACTTTTTTTCCCTTTTAAAATCTAAAGGTTGTCTTAGGGTGTCAAAAAAGGGGTACAGGCCAGTGTTAAATTTCCATATCACCAAAGACCATGTATTTCTAATTTGCTAATGATTATTACTCTTCAGGCAATGCTCTACTTTCACACGTTGCATTTATTTGTTGAAACAGTCAAGAAAATCCTGTGGTTCCAGGATCTCTTAGAAATCCACAGTATTTGCTTCATCGAGTGTTTATTCATTTTATTATCTTGCAATATCTTTATTTAGAGATGTTGGATTCATTTAGATATCTTGGAAGCCATCTTCCCCATTGATTTACCTGCATGTGATCAAGATTTTTAACTGTTTTCTTCCTCTGGAGATCTTTGGTAATCCCCCTTCCCCCCTTTCCCCCTATTAGTAACTTTCTGACTATTCCTACTTAACTGGTGAATCTCCTAAGGACATCAAAGCTGTCTTAGCCTCTTCAGGTGTTGTGGAATTCATTTTTCACCAGCTACAGTCTTTGCCCTGACTTCTGGGGGAATAAAAAAGTGGTCATATATGTGAGTGTAAAGGTGGGCACTCTGCCTTAGTTCCTAAGGAGTTCTCTGGTTGAGTGCTGCTGCAATACAACATGTTGCTGCTGCATGCTTCCACTTTTCTATATCTTCCTTTTTCGACATGGAGGAGATGGGCAGAGTTGAGATTTGTTGCTAGTTTTCACAGAATGGTGGGGTGAGGGAATGGACAGAGTACACTGAAGGGGAGGACAGCAACATCCAGGAAAATTGCTGAATGGATTCCAGAGCTTACCCAGTGATCCAGGCTGTGTTGCTTTGCCAGAATATGAGGGCTGGCAATGGTGGAGGTGCTGAGTTAAACATCTTAGGGATTCAGGATAAGCCTTCTTCTCTTCTATTAATTCATCAAGTTGCTGCCATGTTAGGATCCCTGGTAGTTTTGTCTGTGAAGACAGTTGCAATTTATATCTTGGACATTATTTCTATTTTGAGGAGTTTTGAAAATTCCCCAGTAAGAAATCTTTTTAATTAGTTGGATCCTCTTGCCAAAAATACATAGTTATGAGGATGTCACTTTTATTTGTTTTTCCCATAGAGGAAGTAGAAAAGAAAGAAAATAAATGTTTATTAATTGAAAGGACTCAAATTTAAAAAAAAAATTTAAACCCTTACCTTCCGTCTTGGAGTCAATACTGTGTATTGGCTCCAAGGCAGAAGAGTGGTAAGGGCTAGGCAATGGGGGTCAAGTGACTTGCCCAGGGTCACACAGCTAGAAAGTGGCTGAGGCCGGATTTGAACCTAGGACCTCCTGTCTCTAGGCCTGGTTCTCAATCCACTGAGCTACCCAGCTGCCCCCTCAAATTTTAAAATTTTTAAAGAGAAAATGAATGCTGAAAAGTATAATGTCAAGCTTATCCCCAAATAATATATATACAAAGATCTCCTCAAGAATGCTTTTCAGAAGTAATGTATCTGTGGATATGGAATATTGTACCCCCTTTCTCTTTCTGACTCTGTTTCTTTTTCTCTGTCTTTGTCTCTTAATATGCTCCTCTCTCTCTCTCTCTTTCTTTATATATATATGTTTATATGATTATATTATATAAATACATATATGATTATTTTCTAACTTACACATATATACATGTGTATACATATATATATATATATACATACCTATTGGTTTCATGGAATTTTTCTCTTTGAAAAAATTCTTTCTCATATAAGATGGCTCTGTGGGAAAGAGGAAGGAGGAAATCTAGACAGTATAAAACCAAAAGATACCAATAAAAATCTATTTTTTAAAATTATCAGTGAATATTTAAAAAAGATATTGAAATGTTTGGGGATTGTTCTGCTTTTCAGTGTCCAACATCTCTTTTCACCAGTGAAAATGATGTCATTTGGGAGATTCCTCCCATATAATAAGAACCTTGGTACCATTTGGCCCTTGGTGGGAAGCTCAGCTGTCTCCTATATTAATGGTTTGGTCCAATATTCTGATTAGGAGACTTGACCAGGTCACACTTGCTTTTCACATCCTTGATCAAGTTAATTTGAGACTCAAAATTTAAAAGGTGAGAAGAAAAGGTAACAAATATACACCTGGTATTAGAACAGTCCCATAGATCTTTTAGTGTTCCTGGCACTTTAGCCCAGAGAGCAATTAAAACAATTAAAGACGATAACAAAAAGAAAAGAGAGTTGGCTGAGAAAAAAAAAAAACTTTCTCTCTCTCTCTCTCTCTCTCTCTCTCTCTCTCTCTCTCTCTCTCTCTCTCTCTCTTTTTCTCTAAAACAAAGATATAGCTATGCAGGCAGCTGAACACTAAGGCTTCCTCATTCATAATAGAGAGTGAACGAGGGCTGAAAGAAAGAAACTGACTTCCAATAGTATATATAGTTGGGGAGCAGTAAGGCTACTTTAATAATTCAATTTAGAGTAGGATCTTATATCGCTTTCAGGTTATAGCCTGTAGAAGAGAGTATGCTAAATCTCTAAAGAATGTTACATAGATAGGACATGAGAAAAGCCAAACAGAAGCAGACTTCTTCTATAGGGAAGCCTAAAGACAAGTCTATCTATCTAAAAAGAACTTTTTAGATGTCCATAGTTTGAACATTGCCCTTAGCTTTTTGACAGGAAAATCTGCTTGGGAAGAAGAGAGTGGAGATAAAATGCATTGAATGGCTAAATTTTCAGAATCCTTAGAGTCTTGCCCAACTGACCTGTCTATGGCAAAAGTATTGGACAAGCAAGTATAATAGTATACATATAGTATAATGAAAAGTGTTTTGGACTTGGAATCAGAAAAGATTTAGGTTCAACTTTTGCTCCCAGTCCTGTTGCTCTTGTTACTCTTAGTTCAGGCATGCCTGACTCTTTGTGAACTCATTTGGGATTCTCTTGGCAAAGACATTTCAGTGGTTTGCCATTTCCTTCTCCATTTTATTTGACAAATGAGGAAACTAAGGCAAACCAGGTTAAGTGACTTGCCCAGGATCACACAGCTAGTAAGGACCTGAGATCAGATCTGAAGTCAGGAAAATGAGTCTTCTTGATGCCACCTAGCTCCTCACCCAGCTTCCAGGCCTGACAATATGGATAATGAACGTCATGACCTTTTAGAACTGCATTTTTCTCATCTATTACAATGAGGTCAATTATGTCTGAGATAATTTGCATGATGTTTTTTTGTAAACTTCTTGTATTAATTAGAATTTTGAACCTTTGGACTTTATCCCCTAGAAGTCCTTCAGAATTTCCTAGAATTCCCCTCCTCTATCCATGTTTCATGGTCACGTTTGTATATAGTTCAGTGTCTCCACCTTATCTCTTGCTTCTTGATTGAGATCAGGGCTTCAGTTAGCTCCCTTTTAACTCTAGTTTTTTATTTCAATAAATCTTAAAAATATAATACTTGCATTATTATATATTAATTTTAATTCTCACATTCTTAAATGCTATGGAACCATCAATTATCATAATTGGGGGGTTAACCTACTTATGTAAGAGCTTTCAATGCTAAAAAGGAAATGTTAGGCCTTGAATTATGATCTCTTTTCAGGGATGTTGTAGAGGGTATTCCTGGGAATAGAAGTTAGACTATTACCCTGAGGTTATGTATTTGTTATTCATTCTACAATCAATATTTATTTTAAATACCTATTGGGTATGGAGCACAGTATTGAGACCTAGAGAAGATAACAAATTGATAAAACACATTCCTTGCCCTTACAGAGTTTACAGTCCATTAAGGGGTAAAAACAGACTAACTGTAATAAAGAACATTAATTTAGATTATTGTGAAACAAAGGGTTATGTTAGAAGAAGAGAGAGGTGGGTTCAAAGAATAGGAATTTCCAAATTAACATTTGGAAAAGGGAAGGGAAAGTATACCAACAAAGCAGCAACTTTGATTGTTGCTGGTCAGTTTTTTCAGTCCTGTCCAATTTTGTGACCCCTTTTGGGCTCTAGCAAGGGGCAAAATAATGCACTGATCCAAAGCACCAACATCTGAGGGAATGTGCATCTTCCCAGGTGTATCTGCCATTCCAGCCACAGGCCCACATTCATTTATGTTTAAATACAAGTATCTTCCAGTCTAGGCCACCACACACTTTAGCCATAGTCCTTTTATTTCTAGGCAGCTTCATTTCAGAGGCAACTGGTGATACAATGGATAGAGCACTGGCTCGCGAGTTAGGAAAACCCAAGTTCAAATCTGACCTCAGATGCTTCATAGCTGTGTGACTCTGTGCAAGTGTCTTAAGTTCTATTTGCCTCAGTTTCTTCAACTATAAATAATAGTAACTGTAAGAATGCTTAGCAGAGTGCCTGGGACTTAGTAGGCACTATATAAAAGCTAATTTCCTTTCTTCCTCCTTCCCTTTTCCTCAACTCTAATTTGGATTCTTTAAAGCAGGGATCTCCAAGTTTGACACCTGTTTTTTAGGCTAACAAGCCAAGAATACTTAGATTTGGTTCTCAGAACATAGTGTTCTAAGGACTTTCCCACTTACTCCCTTAAGGGATAGACGTACCCCATCCTGAGCATGACTAAACCCAGGATAAGATCATATAGCTGTCCTACCCCTATTTCTCTGTTTTGTTCTCTGCCCTTTATCTCTTTATCAGATTTCATTAAACTGGAAAAAATGATACGATATGATTTAATATCAGGCATTAGAAATATTGTTTTTCTAGTTCTAAGATTCAGCAACTCGGGAGTTAGGATTTGTTACTTTTTTACCTGGTAAACCAGGTCTCCTATAATCCTGACCCACTACTCAATAAAGTAGACAGAACATGCTTTGCTTTGGTTTATAGTAATGGAGTTGGTGACCTAATTATTTTTAATCCCTGGACCTAAGGGTTATCTATTATAGAGAGGAAATGAAGATGTACATGTGGATATGAACAGGATATAATATATAACCAATAAAGAACTTCAAAGAAAAATGAGAGTAAAATATGTTGTCAAGGAATTTAATGATAGGAAAAGAAAATGGGCCAATCTTGTGACAATGGCAAGGAGGTTATAGCCTAGTAGTCCTGGGATGACAGTGTAAAGACCCCCAGGACATGGGGGAGACACTTGGTGATGAAATTATAGGAGGACAGGGGCGAGAGTCGCATGCCTTAGACTGGCATAGGCGGATTGTGATCTATCCCATTGAAGGGAACTTTCAAAACAATAAAATAAGTGATTCATTTGAGTATTTGAGTAGCTACATTAAAGTTGGATTTTACCCTTAGTGGCATCCCGTTAACTGACAAGATCATCAGGAATGCAGGGATTTCCATCTCTATCATTGAAGGGAACATATTCATTGATGAGATTACAGACCCACTGAAGTCAGGAGAGGAAAGGCTCTGATTCACTTCGGACTGTCTGCCTGACTTTTGATTCTAGTGAGCTCTAAATTGTCCTTCTGTAGAAGCATAAGGCCAGTCTTGATAATTTAGAGTAAGAGAATAAAAGACTCTTACTTAGTTGTTCAGTCTTTTTTTAGGTGTGATTGACTCTTTGTGATACCATTTGGGGTTTTCTTGGCAAAGATGTTGGAGAGGTTTGCCATTTTCTTCTCCAGCTCATTTACAGACAAGGAAACTGAAGCAAACATGGTTAAGTGACTTGCCCAGGGCCACACAACTAGTAAGAGTCTGGGCTGGATTTGGACTCAGGAAGATGAGTCTTCCTGACTTCAAACTCCATACTCTATTCACTGTGCTATTTAGCTGCCATACCATTTTTCTCAATCTAGGCAAGTTCTTTAACCTCTAAGGGCAATGGAATCCTCATTTGTAAAATGACAGTTTAGACTCTTAGGCAATTGTCAAGGATGCTTCTCATTTGAGTACACCATAATTCTATGGTTCTGTGAAGATATTCCAAAATACTAACACTAACTGAATATATTCCTAAGCCCCTGTCTTTGGATTGTAAAGGGTGGGCTTTACTGGGGCTGTTCCTTTATGATGCACGTCTGGTCATCCTTCCAGTTCAGACTCCTTCTTTGTTGTTACAGTTGCATTATCGTGAAGCTCTGTCAAATTATTCCTTCCAACCTGGATGGTTTCCATCTTGTCCATTAGGTTTATTTACATAATAGCACCTTAGTAGAATTCCACACACATGCAAGGCAATATTATGTTGTCCAAATTTGGTTGTTGGTCTTCATCCAAATTCCTTAGTTTCTCTAAAAACACCAAGCTGCAAACACCTGTCTGCTTTCTTTCCCATACACATGTATCAAGATAAAAGGGAAAGCATGGCAGACTTGGGACTTCCTGCTACGGGCTTAGGAAGTACAGCCCTCTCCTGAGATAGCTTCCACAGGTTAGTATAGCTTGCTTTCAGAAAAACTTTGCATTGAAATTCCAAGGAGTAGAGAAGGTAGCAAGGCTAGAAAATCTTAAGAGAGAAAGGATTCACATTTAGAAAGACTTGAACAGTGGGGGTGGGGGGGAGTGGTACAGTAGAAAATATAACAAAATAGAACAGCAAGGTAGCACAGTAGTTAGAGTGGCATAGAATCAGGAGGATCTTTTTAAATCTGACTCCAGGCAAGGAATAGCTGTGTGACCCTGGGAAAGTCACTTAATCCCATTTGTCTAGGCCTTGAAGTTTTTCTGTCTCAGAATTGATGTGAAGCATGGAAAAATGTTTTACTTGATTGCACATGTAAAATCTTTATGAGATTGTTTACCATGTATAAGTGGGGTATTACCATGTATAAGAAGGAGGGAGAGAGAGAATTTGAGACTCAATATTCTTTGAAAAATATTGGAAACTGTTTTTACATGTAATCAGGGGAAATTTTAATTTAATTAAAAAAGAATTAATGCTAAAACAGAAGGTAAGATTTTTTAAAAAACCAATTACATGTAATAACAAATTCCCACACATAAGTTTTCTGAAGTTATATGATCCAAATCGTCTTCTTCCCTCTACCTCTCCACTTTTCCGGAGCTGGCAAGCATTTTAGTCTGTTTTATACATGCATTATCATGCAAAACATATTTCTTTATTGTTCATTTTTGTAAGTAAATAAAGGTAAGAATTTTAAAAGAAAAAAATAACAAAGTCAGAAGAATTAGGTTCTAGTCTCAGTTCTTCCAATAGCTCACTATATAATCTTGGGCATTTTTTCTATTAATCTCTCTGTTGATATCTCAGTTTTGTTACCTGTAAAATGATGGTATTGGACTAGGTGAAGTCTCAGGCCCTTTTATTTAGCTACAAATTTTATGATCCTATGAACTCTACCTCTAATATTTTATGATTCTGTGGTTCTAATGGACAGTGGAGAAATCTGACCACAGACAAACTATACTAATCTGAGTTTTCTACTATATCTAGCGTTTTCCTTCCTCCATGTCTTTGTCCAAACTATTCCATACCTGAACTACTTTGCCCTCTTTGTTTCAGCTCACTCTGCTGCCATCTTTATCTGTTAAATCCTTGCCTCTCCTTCTAAACAGTTCAAGTGACATTCTATGAATCTTTCCCTGACTTCCCCAGTCAGAAATACTTTTTCCTTTCTTGGAAATCACCTGGCACTTCCCTTATCATGTCCATTTTCTTATCCCATGTCTTATAATACTGTAGTTATTTATTTGGCATATTACCATGTTAGGGGTCAAGTTTCATAAGAATATCTTAATTATCTTTGTATCTCCTCCAGTGAAAACAAAATGGTTTATGAATGAATTAATTCCAAACTGTGCCTCTGGCTTTCTGAATGCCTTTAGGCAAGTCATTTAAACTTTGTGGGAAAATTATAAGGCCCAGTTGAATAAAGTGCTTTGAATACCTTAAAAATATTTCATAGAGATTCATAAATGTAAACTGGTCTAGGGTAGGGAGGCCTGATTAGACAATAGTTATTGTGAAAAAAGATGGGGGAGAACAGCAGTGCAGAGGAGGTAGTTAGTGGTGTTATATACCTAGGGTTGTTTTTTTTTTTTTTAACTTCAATAAGAAAGGTCTAAAGTTCACAATGAAAGAGAAAGTAGTTCCTCAGCCCTATGTTTCAGTTCTAGTTCAAGCAGATAGGATGGATCACTAGCCTTGAATTCAGGAAGACTTGGGGATTCAAGGTACAGGAAGAAAGCCTAGTAGATGAAGTAATTCCAGATGATACAATAGGAAATTCAGTCACTAGAAGTCCAAGTTTAACTGATGAAATAGAATAGTAAACTGAGAGAAATTATTACTTCTTGAAAAAGAGAATAAACTGAAACCTTTGGCTCCTTCCCTTTCCACTTGAGTAAACTATAAAGATATTCTTTTCCTTTCTTTTTTCAAGTCAAGGGGTTTATTAGGATAACAGGATGGGAAACTGAGGTAAGAGGGATAAGGATTTCCCTAAACTATGGGGATAAATTTAGGAAGGTTTGAGGAAGTATTCCAGTCACAAACTGTGACTCTAAGACAGGTAGGGAAATGGAGGACAGCAGCCTTTTCAAAATCTTCTTTCTTCTTCTTCACAAATTTAGCCTGGCTGGTCTCCTTTTTCAGCTTTAACCGCAGAGAAAAACAAAGTTCAAAGTCTCTAAGTTTCTCCTGGCCAGCTCAACTGTCAAATAGACCATCAACTCAAAATCAAGTTTTTCCTTCTTGTCAATTTCAACTGTCCAAAGTCAGAGAACCTCAAGTAACCAAGTCAGCCCCACCAGAGTCTTTCAGCCAGTTCAAACCTTCCAGGAAAGAGAGTGACTTACAGTTCCCTCTCCCTGTCAGCTCAAACTGTGAACTCCTGGGAACATTCCATTTGGAACCCTGGTTCGTGCATCTTGGTTTACAAATCCTCTCTATGCCTCTACTACACTGAGCAAAAAGAAGAATCTGGATGAGAGATGCTAGGAGAGAAAAGTTATTATTAGCAGATGAAAACCAGGTAGAAAATAGATTCTTTCATTTTAGGAGAGGGAGAAAGACTGGTATCTCCCTCAGGTATGCCCTCATTTCTAACCCAAATAAACTCATTCTGGACTTCTTTGGTTTCTCCACTTTGCCCCTTTTCCAGGTTCCCTCTTCTCTCCCTGTCTCTTTCAGTTTTATTTTGTGTGTCTATTCCTTCTACTAGAGAGCTACATTTTGTCTCTGTCTAACCCTACATAGCGAGACTGTAAGCTCCATAGGGAAGGGACTGTCTTTCTTTTTTTGTATTCATTTCTCCAATGCTTAGTACAGAGTCTGGCATATATAAGGCACTTAGTTTTTTTAAAGTTATGGACTATTGCATAAGTTCCAGAAATACTGATTTAACTGAGTTGTGACTCAATTCAACAAGTATTTTTTAAGTTCCTACTATGTGCCCAAAACTATACAAGTGAGCAGGGGAAAAAAGACAAAATTAAAATAGAACCTGCCCTCTGGAAGTTTGCATCTTATTTGCAAGAAATAACCTGTATAGAAAAGTAAATACCAAATGTATGCAAAGTAATTTTGGAAAGAAAGGTACTAGCAACTGGGAACACCTGGCCTAGTTTCTTATAGGAGCAGACATGAGTTGAGCTTAGAACAAAACTAGGAATCTTATGTGGCAGAGGTAAAGAAAGAAGACTATAGAAATGGGGGAATATCTGTAAAATTATGGACACAGAAGATAAAATATCATATATATGCTATATTTGAGTATATATATACATTACATACATGTATGTTATATTATATATCATATGCATATATACTATACATGCACGAGTATATTTACATATACTATTACAACTTGTTGGGCTTGTTGAGAACTTTTTAGGACTGCTCATATGCTTTTGGTGTCCACCTGCCACCCAACTCTCATCTGTGGCTCCAAGAAGCTATAAGAAGCACAGTGACCACATCCCAGTAAACCATCTCAGAAGGCAGGCTGAATCAGGTTGAGGGTAGCTGATAGTCCACAAACTCATTGGTGAGTTAGGAGGAAGGAGGTATCTACACCAGGCTTGTGAAGACTTCTCATGGCAGAAAAGGTAGATGAGAACAATTGGTTCCAACACAAAAGTGGGGGAAGTAGATGATGAGTGCTTAGAACTTGGTTAGTCATTGAAGCAGTCAAGGTCATCCACTGCATCCTAAGCCATCACTATTTATTTTGACTTTTGTCTTGCCATTGGTCTTTGATAACTCTGAAAGACAGAATGAGACTTGAGACAGGTAGGTGGCTTAATGGATAGAGAGTCAGCCCTGGAGGTGAGAAATCCTGGGTTCAAATCTGCTTTTACATACTTTCTAAGAGTGTGATCCTGAGCAAGTCACTTAATTCCAGTTGCCGAACCATCAGTGTTCTTCTGCCTTGGAACCTATACTTAGTATTGATTCTAAGACAGAAGGTCATAGCTAAAAAAAATAAAATAAGAGAGAGGGAGAATAAGAACTTTGTGCACTCTGCTTTACTTAAATCTAATTTATCTGCAAGTCAAAAATCATCACTAATGAGGTCATTTTGACCCACTTCAAGGGCCAAGGGCAACAACTAACCAACCGTATATACACATATATGGACTGCCTATGGTTCCATATATGTATAGATTTGCATTTATATTCATGCATTTATTCATGAACTTTCATTTGCATACATGGAACAACCCCCAGACCAGTTTCTTTGAAACATGGAGTGAGGAAAGAAAAATCCTATGTAATAAACCTGAATAAGTAGGCTGTACCTAAACTGGAAAGAAATGTAATGTGGTACTTCCTTAATTTGACTGGGCAACATCAGGGATAATGAGTTTCCATCTACTAAAGAGCTTTAAACAGAGGCTTGAGATGTGAGGGAGAAGATTTTTGTTCAGTTGGTCACTGGAGTTGACGACCTCTGAGGGTTGTTCTGATTTAGATTTTGTAATTCTATAAGATGCTTTTCCTGTGAAATATATGATGCTGTGATGTGGTTTACTACTTTCCAATCATGCAATCTACATAATTTATCTTTTTTTAAATGAGCCATAATCCCTAAAGAGTACTTCACTATTGATATCAAAGGGAAGAGGATATTTTTAAGGATGTGACATTACCGTTGCTATACATTAATGTACACAAAATCAATCCATCTCTAAGTTCAGCTCAGCCCTAAAAAATCACTAATGGAGTAGAGTACATCTTGTTCATGCCACGTGCAGTCAAGAATCATGCATAATGTAATAGTTCAAATGCTAAAAGCAGCTCACACAAACTAATTTAATCTTACTTTAATGGACATAAGGAACTGATCTTTAAAGATATCCCCAGTGAGAATCAGTAAGTCTACCAGTATCCTGAGCTTGGGCTCCAAGATTATCCTTCTAAACAGGACATATTAAAGGCAATCCAGTACAAAGAGTTATTGAAGTTATACATAAATCATGTGATTTTTAGTATGCTCAGAAGGAACTATGACTTTGTTGGGATGGATGGTCCCTCTGATGATGCAGAACAATAACCCATTCAGCTTATGGGGCTCTCACCCATGTCCTCAGAAAAGTTTGCCACAAGGGGTTCACATAATATGCTGAAGGTTTTCCTTAATTTTTCCTTCTATCAGTAGGTTACTAGTAGAGCACTTGGATTATCTATAATGTGACCTATTAGTTTTCCTTTTTCACTCACATTTCCCTGATTTCTTTTTACTAAAGGTTTTTTTCCTAATTTCTTTATTTTTTAAAATAAACTTTGTTTTTTTCTATCACCCATTTTCCCCAGTGTATTCCCCACCTGTCCTTCTCAGAGATCAGTCTCTTATAATGTTGCTCATTCTTTGTTTTGAAAAGGATCAGAGACATTATAGGGTAATGTCTTGACTTGCTTGTGAATCAGATTTAAGTGAAGCACAATTGCACAAAGGCACCAGCCTACTTCTCTCTACCAGGGTCATCAAAGTCTAGTGGCAAGACAAAAGTCAGGATGAGTGATGGTGGCTTGGGATGCAGTGGATGACCTTGGTATCTTTGATGTCTGACTAAGCTCTAAGAGCTCCACAGTGCCTGCTTCAACCCTCTTCATGGCCTTTGGAACAGATTGTTCTCATCCTCCCCTTTCATTGGGTGAAGTTCTCGCATGTTTGTCAGTTACCTTCAACCTAGTTTCAGCCTGTCTGCTGGGACATTTTTACTGGGGTCTGACCATTGTGTATGTGACAACTTCTTAGAGGTGCTGGTAATTCACCCCATTCACACTGTCTCTTGGAGCACATAAGTGACAGAATAGATAGAGTGCTAGGCATAAAGTCAGAAAGACCTATCTTTGACCCCAAATAGGGTCATGAAAAATTGGACACTCTTGAAACAATTGAACAACAACAAAGTCTCTGAGGTATTAGAGAAGGGCAGACGAGCCATCATCTCTAAGCTTCATAACCATAGGGAAGGAAGTCATTTTATAGTTGGATGTTACAACCTGCTTACACCCACCAGTAATCTTTAGCAAATTACATAAATGCAAAAAATTCCACCTAGAACTGTGGCTGAAATTCAGGTATCCCTGCCTTTGATTGTAAATTCCTGCTACCTCAGTTGGGGAAATCTCACACTCAAAGAATAGAATAACAAAGCAAAGTCATCAGCCCTCAGGCCATGCCAGGGACAGACACTGTCTGAAGTAAGATCTGTGACATGGCATATGTACGAAATCATAGTGATCAGCATGACACTGCCACTAGTTCTTCTCCCAGGGGCTCCAAATACCATCTATCAGCACATCACTCTGACCTCCACATCTACAAAGAGGAAAAGGAAATGGGAAATGCTCTGTTAGTAGATAACTCTGACTTGTGTTGAATGTGATGAGAGAGATTCCAATGTATGGTCTAGTGATAACCAGATGGAGCCAACATGTCCATGTTGAGGATGTTCCCTATATCTCTATGATAATTTTTTTTTAATTTACTGTATTAAAGACAACACCAGGGCACTAGATTAGAAAGGCTCTGATCAATTCCTGTATATTAGAAAGGATTCCCATGACAAGGTCCTGGACCTCAGGCACCATCCAGTCTATGGGTTTATTTTTTTGTTTGTTTATTTGTTTTGTTTTGCATTTTCTTTGGAATCCATAGGAATGTATTCCTTTTACAAAACCTAACAAGAAGGTTTTACAATGATTCTTTTCCTGCTTAAGTGACACACCATCTCCTATGGGTGTCAGGGAAGGTTGAAAGTTTGATAGACCACCTCCAAATTAGTTATTTACAAACTAAAGATGTCTTGGTTTATTCAAGGGAGGAACTGAATAAAGAGCTCCTAAAACTCTATTTATAAATCTACCTGATGAGTTTCAGAGTCTTGGATTTATCAAGAGAATCCTTTGACCAGATTAAGATGTCTTGACTGTTTAATTAATAAATTGTTTTAAATCAAGAAATATTGTTTCTCAAGAATTTTAGTTAATATAGTCTCCATTTTAAAAAATGACAAAATCATGGACTTAGAAAAAGATTTAGAGGCTATCTAGTTCAAACCATATCTGAACTTCTAAAACATCTCTAAAATAATGCAGGGCAAAGAGGACTGATTCTGGAACTAGAGGACCTGGGTTCAAATCCAGCCTCTGATGTTAATTATGGATGTTACCATGGACAAGTCACTTTGACCCCTTGGAGCTCAGTTCCTTTATCTATAAAACAAGAAAGTTGGACTAGATGACCTCTGAAGAATCTTATGATCATAGGTTCCACCTGAAGACTTCCAGTGATGGGAAACTTCTCAACTTCAAAGGCAACCCATTTTACTTTGAACAGTTCTAATTGCTAGGAAGTTTTCCTCTATTTGGTTACCTTAATGAATCTGTGACCTCCTTAAGGTAGATCACAGCTTCATATCTTCCCATACTTTGTAACTCTTTTCCATGTTCTTCCAGGTAGTTTCTACAGGAGATCTACCAATCATACACGGCTCAGAGAATTCCTGAGTTGTTCATTTCTTACTCACTACAAGAACAACCATTTCATTTTTTGGTTATACTTCACAAACTAAAGCATCATAGATATCTACTAATTATCAGTCATGTAGTTAAACCCATAACTGAAAAAAATCCCCAGTATGATATATTTTTTCCTCATGATATCCTTTTTGACATTTGCTTATATTCAATTCTTTATCAATAACAAACTATAGTTGGAGTTGTTGAATATCCATCATGAACATCTCAATTGTCTTCTAGATAAGCTGAAAAATTTAAGCTAGTTTTTATATAGCCCTTCATGCTTGCAAAACACTTTACTTCTTACCTCATTTGATCCTCATAAAAAACCTATGAAGTAGATGCTATTATTAATCTCCATTTTATAGATGAGGAAACTGAGTTACATAGAGGCTAAGTGACTTGTCAGTGTCACAAAGACAGTATCAGAGTCAAGATTTGAACTCAGATCATTCTTATTCCATGTCCAATGCTCTACATAGTGTGATACTTAATGGCCTTAGAAACAAAATAAAAACAAAACAGCAACATAAAACATTTAATTCTTCATAGACTGTGACACATACATCCATATAACATAATTTGTTTCAGGGAGATGCTTAAAATTATGAAAAGCAATATGTAATTTCACAGGGGAAATTCAGGAATCAATTATTTCCTGTTTAATAAGAATACTAATAGTAACTCTGATCCATAGCTGCACCAGGAAGTTAAATGTCACAGGAAAGCACTATAAATGCCAAATTGTTTCCATCATTTTTTGTTGGACTACAGATTTTAAAACAAAATAGATATGTATTAGTTGAGGAGTGATTTTAAAAATCGTGGTACAAGAATAATGTAACATTACTATTCTGTAATAAATATTGAGTATGATCAATCCAGGAAGCCAGGAAGAAAACATATATCAACCAATGGAAAGTAAAAAAATCATGAACTAGGAAAACAATATACCTGAGGACTGTGGCAATGTAAATGAAAAGAACTTGACAGCAAAACAATTGAAACTGAGCCCTATGAAAATACATTGATCAAGTTTAATATCAAAGGAAAAAGTATGAGAAGCCATCTCCCCCTCATAAAGAAATCCTTCTTTGGAGAGGTTGGAGATTTTTGATGTGGAACATTACAGATGTTTTTCATGTATCATTTTGCTTTGCTAATCTTTTTTATTCTTTATTATAAGGGATGGTTCCTTGAGGGGAACTATATTCCTGAGGATATATTTGGAAATAAAGGTCATTTAAAAAGATATTTAATAGCATTCATTTTAAAAATCATATCAATTTTATTTTTGTATTCACAATATCCAACATTTCCCTGATTTATGACATATAAGTTTTTGTAAAGTTTACAAGTCTGCCTTCTTTGTTACTCAAGAATCATGAAATCCAAGATATTATTCATTTTTTCTCTATGCTAATATCTATATTTATATCACCAAATAGAAAATGATATATTTTTTATTTAATTTGGAGTGTCTTGTTAAGTTTTCCATTTCTCAACTATCTTAACTTAAGCCACTGATATGGGTACATAGCTGCAATTATCTTTATGGTAGTATTTTGACAAGTCCTTATCATGAGCCCCATAACATGATATCAGCTTCATGTTCCTTTTGGAAGCAATTCTATTTCCTTTACTGTATCTGTTTTTCTCAGTGGATCCTAGATCCATCCTTTCATTTAGCTACAACTTTGCCTCCTGATTTAATATAACAGAGAGAATGTCAAAATCTATAGGATTTATTTCTTCCACCAGTCTGTCCATACACTGGTCACTGGATGAGTAACTCATATTTAGAGTTGAATTTGTTAATAAAATGAGTTTTCCTACCTTCTGCCTTCATTATTTTATTTTATTTTATTTGGTCTTCTAGTTATTAGTCTCTGCATGAGCTAGAAATCCTCAGAAAGCAGCCAGAGTGCCTCTAGAATCAGGTTTGAAACCTTTCCATCATGATAAAACCCACTAGAGGTATCAGCCTTGAAAGCCCCCACTTACTTTCCATGAGGAAAGAATCAGAAAAGGATTCATGTAGTTTTTCATTATATTGAGTCGAAGTCAGTCTCTCTGGACCTTCCATCCATAGCTCTTAATTCTGCAATCTAAGTTCAAAGAAAATACAACTAGTTCTTTTTTTTTTTTAATGTGAGAGCTTTTCAAAAATTGAACTCAAATAAATACTTGAAGAATTTCCCCATCCAAAACATCTTTGTTTCAGACTAATCAAGACTAATTCCTGCCACTAGCCAATCAACCAATCAGTCAATCAATAATCATTTATTCAGTCCTTTGTTATTCAGTTCACCTTTCTGGATCTCACATCTGGATGCAGCTTTAGTCTATCAATTCTCTTCCCACAAAGTAGCACTCTGAATCAAATACAATATTCCACATGTGGTCTTAGTAGAGCAGCTTATACAGTGATCATCGTCTCCTCATTCCTGGGGCTATCATTCTCTTAATAAGACTTACAGCACCTAGTTCTCTTGGACTAATTGGAATTTCTGATCCTCTTTTACCTACTATCTGTGGCCCATCCTTTAGAATCTCAGACTTAGGGCTAGAAAAGACTATTTCCTTATTTTTTATTCCTTATTTATTTCCTTATTTATAGATGAAGAAATTGATCTCAAGTCTTGGGACAGGCATTTCATGTCTTGTTACTTTCCTACTGCCACTTTATCTCCCATCAGTTGACATATAACTCATTATGAAATTATCATACTCAAGAGCCATACTTGCACACACACTAAAGATATCTTTTGCTTACAATAAAGATAATATATAATATTTATAAATAAATATTTATATATATTATATATTATATAATATATATAAATATAAATAAATAAAATTTATATATAAATATATAATAATTATAAACATGCAATTTGGGAACAGACTACTCATCACAGAAGTAGAAGCTTCCTCAGCAATGACTCAGAGGTATGTGAGTAAGAGCTCTGATTTTTGTTTTTAAAAAAGATGGGGGCTGACATGTGTATTACATTTATTGAAAGGGACCTCAGAGGCCACTTAGCTCAAACTCCTCATTTTACAGCTGAAGAAATTGAGATCCAGGGATGTCCAACATCAAGGTAGTCAGTGTCAGGAGTGGGATTTGAACTCCTCTGACTCTCCATGTTCCAGGTAAATCTTAATTTTCCATGAGTGGCTCTGTGGGATTTCAACCCCATGGAACAGTCATGTTTTTCCCAGTATAACCTAATCATCTGAAAGCTCAGCACCATACATATTAACTCAGTGTTTGATATTCAACAATCACCAATCCCCATCCCTTTCCCCCTTTTCAGCTTCCTTTGGTGTACTGTTTTACTCCATTAGATTGTAAACTCCTTGAGGGTCAGAACTGTCTTTTTCTTATTTGTAACCCCAGTGTGTAGCATAATGCCAGGTACAAAGTAAACATTTAACAAATGCTTATTGAATTAAACCCTCTTATCCACTATTCTTTCTACATCATCACCCTGTTAAACTTCAGAAACCAAAAAACAAACAAATAAAAAGAAAACAGAATTGAACCCTTGTTATATTTACACATTTTGTAAATTAAGGTGAATTCAGTTTATGTGGACAAAATCATTCAACATCAATTCAAATAGTCCAAGGCCTTTATAAGAATAGACATAAAGAATAGATAGAGACAAAAACTATATAGAGATACATACACACAACTAGAAAATGACAATATCTATAAAACTTTCCAAATATAAAAAAAAAGAAATCCATTAATCCACTAATAAAATGTGGCAGCAAATTGAAATCACAAAACAGATTATTATAACCCCAAATATCCCACCTTTCTCTTGAATTTGGTGATGGAGATCTGCACAAGACCAATGTAATTTTAGTGCCCCAAACTTTCTACGCACAATACTGTCAAACACATGTCCCCCCTTATCATAAGTCTTTATAGGATGGGTATGTTGCTAATTAAGATTTATAACCACAAAATAACAGAATCATGAAAGGTAGTTCAATTACCATACAGTTAGGAGTGTCCTGAAGCCAGTTCAAACCAATTTGAAAGAACCAATTGATAAATTTTCATTTGGGAGCATTTACATCTCAGAAATGGTCAATCTCACTACAAATCAGCTGTAGGTTTACTGTTTTGTGGAATGTCTAAACATAACAAAGTGTTAATAATGCCAATTGAATTTTAAAATGTGCATTTTTCCCTGAAAGTCCTATTCTTAAAATTTAATATCAAACCCTCTCTATTGTTCAATTAAAATTGCTTTTACTCAGCAAGAATACAGCAGAAGATTCCTAGAATGAATTCATGATGGTGACTATAGGCCAATAAGATTGCTAACATTTATATAGTACTTTAAGATGTCAAAGTGCCTTACAAATATTATCTCATTTTATTCTCAAAACAAGCCTGTGAAGTAGGTGCTATTATCATCCTCATTTTATAGATGAGAAAACTGAGGCAGAGAGAGAAGTTAAGTAACTTGAAGTCCTGGGTTCTATCTACTGTGCTATTCAGCTATTATTATAATAGTAATAAATGACACTTCTATATAACACTTTAAGGGTTACAAAGGTCTTCATATCCATTATCTTATCTGAGCCTCATGATATGTAGTCCAAACTGAGCACCAAAGGACTTCCCAGTATTGTATCCCAACAAGAGTTCAAATGAACATGGGCAATAAACTATGAACAGAAACAAAGAGAAAGGGGGTTGGAATGCCTTTATGAAATTATGCAGTGCTTTTTTAAAACATTTATTCATTTAATTAATTTAGAATATTTTTCCATGGTTACATGATTCATGTTCTTTCCCTCCCCTCCTCCCACCGCCCTCCAGTAGTCAACGAGCAATTCCACTGGATTTTACGTGTCATTGATCAAGACCTATTTCCATATTATTGATATTTGCACCAGAGTGATCATTTAGAGTCTATATCCCCAATCATACCCTCATCGACTCATGTGATCAAGCAGTTGTTTTTCTTCTGTGTTTCTACTCCCACAGTTCTTCCTCTGGATGTGGATAGCGTTCTTTCTCATAAGTCCCTCAGAATTGTCCTGGATGATTGCATTGCTGCTAGTAAAGAAGTCTATTGCATTCGATTGTACCACAGTGTATCAGTCTCTATGTTCAATTTTGTCCTGGTTCTGTTCCTTTCACTCTGTGCAGTGCTTTTAATGCCCCTGAACTTTTCACTAAGGCAAAGGATTGTCTTCCAAGTCATTCTGAGTGGGTAGAAAGGAAAGTGCATGTTCATATCTACTCTAGAAAAATCCCAAAGTTCCCACCAGACTGAATAGAAGTCAGAAATCCAATGAGAAACTACCAAGAGTGACTTCCCCTCCCCTATCCCCTCAATTGCCCAGGAGGTCAACTGGAAGCCTGAGGGCAAGAGGCAGAAGGGTGCTGGAGCCAGATGGAAATTGCTGGTTAGAACCAATTGTTAAATTTTTCTGTAGAAGCATCTAGGCCAGGGAAATCTGAACACAGCAGGGCTTTATTCATTGTTTTGCTGATTATTTAGACTTTAAGAAAGTGATGGAAAATATGATAATAATACAGAACTATTTTCAGAGAGCCAGTTTTTTTAATTTCTTTTAATCTTTTTTGGGAGTTTTTATTTTTTTCCATTTGAATTAGTTTATTTAGTCAATTTAGAACATTATTCCTTGGTTACAATAATCACATCATTTCCCTCCCTCCCCTCCATCCACCTTTCCCATAGCCAACATGCAATTTCATTGGGTATTACTTGTGTCCTTGATCAGAACCTATTTCCATGTTGTTGTTTGCACTAAGATGTTCATTTAGACTCTACATCCCCAACCATATCCCTTCAACCCATGTATTCAAGCAGTTGTTTTTCTTTGGTGTTTTTACTCCCACAGTGTTTCCTCTGAATGTGGATAGTGGTTTTTCTCGTATATTCCACCAGGTTGTTCAGGGTCATTGCATTGCCACTAATGGAGAAGTCCATCACCTCGATTGTACCACAGTGTATCAGTCTCCGTGTACAATGTTCTCCTGGTTCTGCTCCTCTCACTCTGCATCACTTCCTGGAGGTTGTTCCAGTCTCCATGGAACTCCTCCACTTTATTATTCCTTTTAGCACAATAGTGTTCCATCACCAACATATACCACAATTTGTTCAGCCATTCCCCAATTGAAGGGCATCCCCTCATTTTCCAATTTTTGGCCACCACAAAGAGCGCAGCTATGAATATTCTTGTACAAATCTTTTTCCTTATTATCTCTTTGGGGTACAAGACCAGCAGTGCTATGGCTGGATCAAAGGGCAGACAGTATTTTATCATCCTTTGGGCATAGTTCCAAATTGCCAGTGCCAAAAGTGCCAAAAATCCAGAATGGTTGGATCAATTCACAACTCCACCAGCAATGAATTAAATTCCTGACTTTGCCACATGCCCTCCAGCATTCATTACTCTCCTTTGCTGTCATATTAGCCAATCTGCTAGGTGTGAGGTGGCACCTCAGAGTTGTTTTGATTTGCATCTTCAGAGAGCCAGTTTTTAAATACTGTCTAGATTTAAGAATGTGTTAATAAGGCAGATTAAGCTTAAAAGTATGTCATGGACACATTTTTCTCCCCAGAGAGTTGGTTGTTAAACATTTACCAGTATATTGGCAATAAATGAAGAAGTCACCAACAAAGTCACCAACGAAGTGTAGCCTTTCAGCATAACTAGAGACAGGCCAGAGATACATGAAACCTATATGTTTCTATTAAGAGACAGTAAGGACAGAAGACTCTCCCAAGAAAGCCCTAGGGTGGGGACTTCATAAGCCCTTGAGAACAGCAATGAGAAGTAGGAAATGATCACGATAGTGACACAGCACTAACAACCAGTTCTCTAAAAATATATCTGCATTATTATCATTTTCTCTATCACTTTCTTAAAGCTTACCAGCAAAATTCAGTAGTTACACTGTAGAGAAGGGGGAAAATGGATTTTCCATGACTACATAGATATAATAAAGAAATGAAGAGATGAAAAAATATATTTTAAAATGCTAAAGAAAACAACTAAAAGTTGAATAAATAGCTAAGAAAAGGAAGTAGTGAACCTTAAACAAGAAAGGAATTCTCTGAAAGTAGAATAGATGAAATGGAAATCAATGACTATAAGACAAGAAATATTAGAATAAAATTGAAAAAAAACTAGTATATATATATGCTTATATATATATTATATATATATAAGATACTTGAAAATAACAAGTCTGTAAAACAGATTAAAGAGAAATCATTTAAGAATCATTGGACTCCTTGAAAACTATGCTTTTAAAAAGACTATATGCTATTTTTCTAGAAACCATATATGAAAACTGTCCAAATCCATTAACATCAGAGGGCAAAGATAAGGAGAATCCACTAATAATCTCCTGGGACCTCCAAAGCAAGTATCAGAAATATAAAAGTCAAACATAGGAGCTCCCTTATCAAAAAAAAATATCAAAGTGGGCAGCTAGGTGACTAAGTGGATTGAGAGCCAAGTCTGAGGATGGGAAGTTTTGGGTTCAAATATGAACTCAGATATTTCCTAGCTATGTGACCCTGGGCAAGTCACTTAACTCCCATTGCCTAGTCCTTACTATTCTTCTGCCTTGGAACCTATTCTTAGTATTGTTGTTAAGATGGAAAGTAAGAGTAAAAAATACTGAAAGAATCCAGAAAGGAACAATTTTAAAAATCAAGCAACCACAGTCAGCATCACTTGGACCTGGAAGCTTCTATTAAAAAAAAAACAAAGAAGATATTAGAATATAACATTCCAAAAGTGAAGTGAACATAATTCCATAGTGAGAAAAATGGAATAGAAGACTTCAAAGTATTTCTGATGAAAAGACCAGGACTAAGTAGAAACTTTGAAATGTAAAAACAAGAGTTAAGAGAAACCTAGAAAAGTAAATTTATTTTAATGATCATAATCCAGCAAAGTAAATACAGCTCCAGCCTTGGAGTAAGGAAAATCTGAGTTCAAATCCTTCCTTAGACAATGAGTAACTTTGTGACCTTAGGCAAGATATTTAATCTTTCTTACATTCAGTTTTTGTATCTATAAAAAGGAGCTCAGCAAGAACTAGAAAGAGAAATCCCATTCAAAATTACCTTAGACAAAATAAAATACTTAGGAATCTATCTCCCGAGACAAACACAGGATCTATATGAACACAACTACAAAACACTTTCCACACAACTAAAACTAGACTTGAACAATTGGAAGAACATTAACTGCTCATGGGTAGGACGAGCCAAAATAATAAAAATGACCATCCTACCCAAACTCATCTATCTATTTAGTGCCATACCCATGGAACTTCCAAAAATTTATTTTTACTGATTTAGAAAAAACTATAACAAAGTTCATTTGGAAGAACAAAAGATCAAGGATATCCAGGGAAAAAACGAAAAAAAAAATACAAAGGAAGAGGGCCTTGCAGTCCCAGATCTCAGACTATATTATAAAGCAGCAGTCATCAAAACAATTTGGTACTGGCTAAGAGAAAGAAAGGAGGATCAGTGGAATAGACTGGGGGCAAGCAACCTCAGCAAGACAGTATATGACAAACCCAAAGATCCCAGCTTTGGGGACAAAAATCCACTATTTCATAAAAACTGCTGGGAAAATTGGAGGACAATGTGGGAAAGATTAGGTTTAGATCAACACCTCATACCCTACACCAAGATAAATTCAAAATGCGTGAATGACTTGAACATAAAGAAGGAAACTATAAGAAAATTAGGTGAACACAGAATAGTATATATGTCAGACCTTTGGGAAGGGAAAGACTTCAAAACCAAGCAAGAATTAGAAAGAGTTACAAAATGCAAATAAATAATCTGGAATACATCAAATTAAAAAGTTTTTGTACAAACAAAACCAATGTAACCAAAATCAGAAGGGTAGCAACAAATTGGGAAACAATCTTCATAAAAACCTCTGACAAAGATTTAATTACTCAAATTTACAAAGAACTAAATCAATTGTACAAAAAATCAAGCCATTCTCCAATTGACAAATGGGCAAAGGACATGAAGAGGCAGTTCTCAGCCAAAGAAATCAAAACTATTAATAAGCACATGAAAAAGTGCTCTACATCTCTTATAATCAGAGAGATGCAAATCAAAACAACTCTGAGGTATCACCTCACACCTAGCAGATTGGCTAACATGACAGCTATGGAAAGTAATGAATGCTGGAGGGGATGTGGCAAAGTGGGGACACTAATTCATTGCTGGTGGAGTTGTGAATTGATCCAGCCATTCTGGAGGGCAATTTGGAACTATGCCCAAAGGGTTATAAAAGACTGTCTGCCCTTTGATCCAACCATAGCACTGCTGGGTCTGTACCCCAAAGAGATAATAAGGAAAAAGACTTGTACAAGAATATTCATAGCTGCGCTCTTTGTGGTGGCCAAAAATTGGAAAACGAGGGGATGCCCTTCAATTGGGGAATGGCTGAACAAATTGTGGTATATGTTGGTGATGGAATACTATTGTGCTAAAAGGAATAATGAAGTGGAGGAGTTCCATGGAGACTGGAAGAACCTCCAGGAAGTGATGCAGAGCGAGAGGAGCAGAACCAGGAGAACATTGTACACAGAGACTGATATACTGTGGTACAATCGAAGGTGATGGACTTCTCCATTAGTGGCAATGCAATGTCCCTGAACAATCTGCAGGGATCTAAAAAATACTACCCACAGGCAGAGGATAAACTGTGGGAGTAAAAACACCGATGAAAAGCAACTGCTTGACTACAGGGGTTGAGGGAATATGACTAAGGAGAGATTCTAAATGAACACTCTAATGCAAATACCAACAACAGGGAAATGGGTTTGAGTCAAGAACACATGTGATAACCAGTGGAATCATGCATCGGCTATGGGAGAGGGAAAGGTGGGGGGGGGCAGGGAGGAAAAGAAAATGATCTTTGTTTCCAGTGAATAATGTTTGGAAATGATCAAATAAAATAATATTTAAAATTTAAAAAAAAAGGAGCTAATAATTTCCATGGTTATTATGAGGCTCAAAGATAACATAAGTATATGACATATGACAAAAGAGACAACACATGTAGAGTGATTTACAAAACTTAACACTCCATCTATATAAATGATAGCTATCGTTATCATTGTTATTGCTAACATTCTAATATCAGGAAAAGAAATGAGTATACTTTCTTCATCTTAATGCCATCAAAGCATAGTGAAAGAGTGAAATAAAATGAAAAAAAAAAGAACCTGGGGTATATTGGTTCTAAGGGTCTAAAGAGTAATATATGCATAAATAGATATACAAAATCAGTTTGGTGTATAAATATATGAAACTTGATAGAGAAACAAGAAGGGATGGGAAGGGAATACATTTAAGGGGAAGGATATGAGAGAATGAACAAAAGCAAAACAAAACTCCTGATCCTGAAGGGAGAAATTTAAAAAGTGAGAGGCAGAGAAAACCAAGAAATGAATTAGGCCTTAAGGAGTGTCTTTGGTTGTCTCTTAAACAAATTGGGAATAACAAATTGTTATAATAATTCTAGGGAATATTATTGGACTGTGAAGATTTTTGATGGAAGAGATGATTTCAGAGAATTTCAGAGAGAGAGAAATTATGAAAATAAAAATAATATCTTTGTAAGACTAAGAAATTCTGATTCATCTATCAATTAACCATGTCTCCAGAGAGGGCATAGGATAGAGCAGATGACATAAAGATGATAGACAAAGTTCAGAAAGACCCAAACATTTCTAGACTTGGTCATGTGTATATTAGTTTTGTTTAATGATGCTTATTTGTTACATGAGTGTGCATTTTTTATTCCTTTTTCTAGGTTTTTATTTGGAAAGGTAAGATTTTTAATTGGGGAGATTAGCCATAGTAATGCTAAAAAAAGAGGAGTTTAAATATTTTTGATACATAGAAAAGAATAGAAAGACATTCAGAAGGAAGCATAAACAAAATAGTTTTGAAAATAACATGTGGAACTTATAATATCCTTTTTTAAGCAAGTGGTATGCAGTAGAGATTCACTGATTCATGTAGAATTCTCTTAATTCTCTTGTGTTTTTATGTGTGTTTTTGGTTTTTGAGTTAAATTCAGAATTATAAAAAATAGAAACAGAAAAAAAGTACATTGAATCTGGAGTAAGAAGACTAGGATTCAAGACTCACCTCTCATCTTGATGACCTGCATAACTTTGTTCAGTTGTTTTTCACTTGTGCCTGACTCTTTGTGACCCCACTTGGGAGTTTCTTGGCAAGATACTAGAGCAGTTTGCCATTTCTTGCTCCAGCTCATTTTGACAGACGAGGAAACTGAGGCAAACAAGGTAAATGACCTGTCTAGGGTCACATAGCTATTAAGAGTCTGAAGTAGGGACAGATGCGTAGCTCAGTGGATAGAGAACCAGGTGTAGAGACAGGAAGTTCAAGGTTCAAATCTGGTCTCAGACACTTTCTAGCTATGTGACCCTGGGGAAGTCACTTAACCCCACCACCCAGTCCTTACCTCTCTTCTGCCTTAGAATCAATACATGGTATCCTTACCTTCCATCTTAGAATCAATACGTGGTATTGATTCTAAGATGGAAGGTAAGGATTTAAACAAATAAATAAAAAAGAGTCTGAGGCCAGATTTGAACTCTGGAAAATGAATTTTCATGACTCTAGGCCCAGAGTTCCTTCCATTACATCATTTAGCTGCCATGCATTACTTTAACAAGTTTCTTAAATTCCTACATCCTCAGTTTCCTCAATTATAAAATGTGAGAATTTAACTAGATAATATCTAAAATCCCTTCCAGCTCTAGATTTATGTTACAATCTAATACCATCATCTCTAAAGAATTAAAGTTGGGAGTAATGGTGAGGTGCATCGAGGGTATGAATATGATATATTTTACTAATGCATAGGATGCTGGACCTGGAGTCAGCAAGCCCTGAGTTCAGATCCATTCAGACACTAGCTGTGTGAATGTGGGCAAGTCATTTAACCTCTGCCTGTCTCAGTTTCCTCAACTTTAAAATGAGGAAAATAATAGTGCCTACCTCTCAGAGTTGTTGTGAAGGTAAATAAATTCTTGTAAACTATTTTGCAAACCTTAAAGCACTACATAAATGCTATTATTGACCAAGAATGATATAGTAAAATCATATAATATCTAATATGTAAAATCACATGTATAATATGTAAAATCTGTAAAGAACATGATTTGCCAGGAAATGAAGTGGGTGAATCACATAGTAAAAGTGGAATAAACAGTGGATAACCTACGTAATTCACTGTTATTCACACAAGGTAAAGAGATATAGAGAAAGACTTCCCAAAAGTTGAAAGAATCCCTGAGAACGCTTCATGGGAGAATATGGGCAAGAGTCAGACAGGAGGAATAGATAGAGACAAGGCAATGTTCATCTGTGGATAGAATGCCTGCATTGATGAGAACACAGTTTTGTCAATAAATTGAATATTTCAATTAAAAATAAAACCCTGTAATTTCAGTTCCTTTAAGAAACTGGGTATCCACCCACAGAAATTAGCTGAAATGAAAATGGCTGAAAGCAATAAAAATAAAAATCCATTTTACTATTTAGTACAGTTTGTCAGACTAGAGAAATGGGATTGGATTTCAAAGCCACAGGCAAGCTGGCAGCAATCTGTGGTTCTGCAGTTGATGAGGTTTTTCCCCCCCTTTATTTACAACTCTTTTGATAAGCCTTCAGCAAGTTACATAGGTTGTTTTAGTTGTATCTCGTTTGACTGGATTAGAATACTTGATGACAGTTTGGATAAGTTTGAGGCAGATGGTTCTTGACATTTTTCATGGCATCAGTTACAAACCATGCGAGGAAACTCTTTCATCCTTTGTTTATCCTTCACTTAGAAGCCACTATAGTAGATCGTTAAACTTTCATTTTTCACAGTGCTGATTAAGGCATACTACAAGGCAGATGTTATTCAGTACCATTTTTTAACAACTAACATTTAGCACCAAAGCTGGCTTTGTACTTGTTCTACTGGATCAATTCACATTTGAAAAACTCCAAGGTCAGCCTCCCAAGTATCACCACTCGGCGAACAACTAAATGTTTCATAAACTTTTTTTCATCTCAGGAAGGCGAGATAATAGTCCTGGCTGCTCCATTTGCATGCATACCAACAAAGCCCAGCAAGTGTCTCCAGTCAGTCGGGGCTTTGCTCTCCTCCACAAGTGCAGATGAGAGTTATTTAAGAGCCGCTGCTTTAAACAAAACGAAAAGCCTCGAGGGGGGCAAACCATCACTTCTGAATAACCCGTCAGAAGATCTTAATTTTTTATCATAACCATTTCAGAACCACAGATGATTGCTGGTCACAATGGAGAGGAATTTAACTCTCAGCTGACTAAGACGGAGAGCAAATAGTAAAAACGTTTCCATTTTGTTTCCCATATTGTGGTGATTTGGTAAATCACCTTGTACTTGGGACAATCTAAGGTAAACAAGAGCAGATAAATACATCCTTTTGCCCAGTAAAATGCTGACAAATAGAGCAAATTGGCAAATTGTGATGATTCGATTGTACCTTGGATAATGCAGCCCACTGCTACTACTCCCTGGGAGGAAATGTGGGCGGTGCGGCTGACCTGTTGTCTCTAGGATGTACTAACCTTTCTTATAGAAAGATGGGCCATATTGCTTTAGAAGGCTCCTTCTAGGGAGCCTGGGAAGATGAGAAGCCAGAGCTTATGCACTTGAAATGATTCAGAAGCAAAAGAGAAGTAAATGAGGATCAATGGTCTCTAGAGTACTTGTCAAGGAACATTGGTCAGATTATCATGGCTCCATCCATTGGCGCTTCTAATGACATTATGCTGCCACACTTTGGCTATATCTAGCTGATGCCCAACAGCCGTAGGAAAACTGGAGGCTTTAGCCAATTATCTGGTGTTTCCAAATACGAGGGAGGGCCGTTCCAAAAGTTCACAAGGTTAATTGCCAGTACATTGTTCATAGCACAATAATGCTGCTGGTTGTACAATATTTTGTGAGGCATGTGTGACAGTATTGTAAAGTGGATGAGCCATGACTGTCTCATTGTACCCTTCATTTAAAATGGTACTCTCCTGGACATACAACTCTTCTGACAAAGTGCATGCTGTCATTTGATTTTAAATATGGGGGGGAAATAGAGATCCATCTTCTACTTGTTGAAATTTATGGCAAAAACCCTAGGCTCATAGATGCAGAGCTAGAAGTGCCTTTAGAGGTCATTGAGTTCAGCCCTCTTGTTTTACAGAGGGAAAAATTTAGAGCCAAAGAAATTAAATTGACTTGCCTAAGTTCACACAGTTAGTAAATATCAGAGCCAAGATTTGAATCCAAGTCCTCTGACTCCAACACTCTTTATACTACATGACATTATCTCCATATGTTTTCAGCCCACAAATTATGGAAAAAAGGATCATTCTTCTTCCAGAGAGAGCATCAGGGATGTTTTGCCAAGTAAAAGCCCAGCACAGGAAAATGGAGACCATATCTTTTACTTATTACCAATGCTTGCTGCACTCCATGACAGCCTGTTAGATGATTCTGTAAAAGAGTAACAATATGTTTTATTTGAATATGTGCAATAATTACTTTTATGACTATACAACCCTCACTGACTGATAAGTATCATTTCGTTAAAATTCTTTTCACTACCTTTACATCTACCTGGATATTGGTATTACCACAGCCATCATGATCCATTGCTTCTTGGAAGCCAACCTAAGCTGTAAAGACATAAATGAAAGTTTTGTTGTCTTCCAAGCGTCCTCCAAATTGTTCACACCTACTTTTAGGTGGTTTATGCAGGGTGCCTTAAAAATTTTAGTGTAGTTTTAAGCTATTAAAGCTTAAGTAGGTCCAATATATTAAAACTTAAACATGGTCAAACTAAATATATTTAAACCAATGGAATTTAAAACTGCATTAGGATTTTAGGGACACCAGCCTATTATTTTATGGCTAGTGTAATTTGATAGGGTAGGGGAGGAAGGTTCTAGATTTCCTTAATATCCTTATTAAATGCTATTTTCTTAAAACTGTCTTTTTTTAAATAGATATACTTTTTCCCCTAAGAAAAACCAAATTTAATGTCCCCATTTGGACAATTATAATCAAGATGAAGTGATTGTACTATCTAGGAGTCTATATAAGACTAACCTTACCTTCCCTACAGTACAAAGGCCTGTAAAATCAGGTGGTATCCTAATCATATATTACTACCATTATCTACCCAAGTGGACTAAAAAGTAATCTTTGTAATGAGAGAATTGCTTATTTGGGGTCCAGTTTGCCAGTCAGAGAAGATAATGAGCAGGTTGTCTTTTTGGCAAATATGCCCTCACCATCATGTCTTAATGAACACATCACGTATGATCCAAAATGGGTTAGCAGAATTTTACTGTTCTCTACTTCCATCTGCTCCTACACGAGGGATAATTCTCACTTGTGGGGGAAAAAAAGAGGATTCCAACGTATTTTCTGGATTAGATTAAACACTGCTATAGTTTTTCAAGTTATCATCAGACAATTTGATTTGGATTAATGTATGTGTAGCTTTTATCTCAGTAGATGCAAAGCATTATCAGCCGTCCGATGTGTACTGGAGACACTCTGTTATTTAATTATTCCAAACTATCTCATGCTTTTGTACACAGAAGATAACAGTTAACATACTGCTAAACATTTACTGATATACCAGCCATGGCTAAAGATAAAAGATTTAATTCTAGAGGAAAACACACTTAAGGAAGAAAAAAAATTACTTCATGGGGTTTTGAACCAGAAAGAGAAAGGAATAGGGGGAGTACCATAGCTATAGATTTGAAGAAAGCATATGAGGAAAATTTAATGGCCCCTAAAACAGCTCGATTGTAATCTGATTATTTTTTGCTTCAATTATTCTAACCTCCTACCTCCAGTTTCCCTATTTCTCTCATTCCCCCTCCTCCATCCCTCTCTCCAGCCAAAGTTCCTGTTTTCCCTTACTGGATACCCTCAAAACAATTTATGTCCATAGTATATGCTGACCCAGCTCCTGCAGGTTTAGAGAAATATCTCTTTGTCAACATGCTGTTCTTTCTCAAAAGAATCTTTTTTTTTTCTTCCAGAGATTCTCAGATCAGTGAAGAACCCAGAAGAAAAAAACAATCATGATAAATTCAGCAGTAAGTATGTAGACTGGTCCTGATTCCCTTTTATTCCCAACCAATAGAAGTAGATTTTAGAAAAGCCTAATCAATAATTGGTCATATTTAGTATTGACAATTGTGTACCAACTTCTAGGGATCACAACTGCTTAGAAAAGGAGGGCCAAGAGTGATAAGCTATTTAGGTAAGTAAGGAGCCATTGAAAGAATTGGGGATACTTAACCTGAAGAATAGGTGGCACCATAGATAGAGTGCCAGGTCTTCCTGAGTTCAAATCTGGCCTCAGACACTTACTAGCTGTGTGATCCCGCATAAGCCACTTAATCCTGTTTGCCTCAGTTTCCTCATCTGTCAAATGAGCTAGAGGAAGAAATGGCAAATCACTCGAGTATCTTTGCTAAGGAAACCCCCCCCCCCAAAAATGAGGTCGGGAAGAGGCAGACATGATTGAAACAACAACAACAGCCTTGAGATGAGGCAGAGGAAGTGGAACAACTTGATGCTCATTTTCAAATATAAGAAGGAAGGTAAAATGGAAACTAGCTTTGTCAGAAGGTTCTGAGTACAAGTCTGATTCTGTTGTTCAAGGTCTAGCTTGGATAATTTTAGAGGTACCCATTACTAGCTTGTCTGTAGAATAATAAACCTGGAGGTCTCAGCAACTCTATTACCACTGACTTATAGAGGAGTTGTGATCTGTGTTAGGGAGGGAGGGCAGTATCTACCTGGAGAAAAACACAAATTCTTTGAATACTTAAAAGTAAGTCATGCGGTAAAGGGAATAGGATTGAATATAGAGGTAGAACATGGAATAATGGGGGCAAATCTTATCTAAAAAATGTAGAAGAACTCTATAACAGCCAAAGCTGTTCAAAAAAATGAAATGTGCTGCTTTGTTAGATACTGAAGCTCCCTTTCTTTTTATGGGTTTAATCACTGGATTGAATACTACCAATGATACTCTAAAGGGAATTCATAGGATTTTAGGATATTAGATTTGAAAGATGAACAAACTGAGGCCCAAAGAGGTTTAGTGCCTTGCCCAAATTCACAGGGGCAGAAAGCAGCAGAGTCAAGATTTGGATAACCATCTTCCAATTACAAATCCAATGCTTGTCTACTCCATGAATTTCCTGAATTGAGCAACATCCAAAACAACCTCCAACACCAAAAGTACAAAATTTCACAAGATTTTCTTCTTAGAAGCAGTG
This sequence comes from Monodelphis domestica, assembly GCF_027887165.1. Lineage (NCBI taxonomy): Eukaryota > Metazoa > Chordata > Mammalia > Didelphimorphia > Didelphidae > Monodelphis > Monodelphis domestica. The sequence continues at coordinate 449,129,609 of NC_077227.1, forward strand.
AATCTTACATGAATCAAGATTAAGCAACATTTAAGTTTGGATAAAACTGAACAACCTGGTATTTATTCTCTTTTCCAGTGTCTAAGAAATCGAAACAATACCACAACTTCGACATATATATTACTTCCAAAGATGGCAAAAACTTAAAAACGTCTTCTAATTCTTGCCTCCAGAATCCAAATTATCCTCAACCTCCAATCACAATACTACCTTTTAGCTCTGTTTTCTTGGAGAGGACAAGTGATTGAGACAGATAAGTGACTCAATAACTTGGTAAGATAACATCATCCCAGTTTAAAGGAATGGGGAACTAATTCCAATACAATCCTATTCAAGTTCTACCAAAGGAAACACTTAATTTATGGTCTACCACAAAGTGTATTTTCTCTGTTCTCCAAAAAAGCCACAGGCCCCAAGGGAACATGCTGAACAGAAATGTGGTTTCTTTTCAAAGAGGACCTCACTCTATATTGCATTAAAAGAACTACAAGCATTAATATAAGGCTCTCTTCTAATTACAAAATGTGGGAGCAGGATTGGTAGTGATCCAGAACCATTTTGTTCCTGACACACACTTCAAATATTCCCTATGCTAAACAAAGAGTGAGCTCTGTGATGGGGAAATATTATTCTGTTACCCCAAATATAGATGTAGCAAAAGCCACTCAGAAATTTCTAGATTTCACAAAGAAAAAAGCCAATGAATCTATGGAGATAAAGTCTGGCAGTTCCTCTCGACTTCTTTCCATAGTTTGTGACTATATGGATGGGTATAATTGATGTCATCTTATTCTCCATCCTTAAGCCATTTTTTCCCAAAGCCTTCAACTCACTTATTGGGCAATAAATGGAAGGAAGAAGAGGGAAGCTAACACAAATCAAACTATCTTGAAATTTCCTTTGAATTATTTACTTATAATATTTACTAAAATTCTGCAAGGAGAGATGACTCAAAATTCTCAAAGCTGAGCCTTTCAGGATCTTTGAACAATTCATGTGAGCCAACGCAGTTACATGGTTTCAGTATTCTTTTTCCCTACACTGGATGGGAGGCTCCCTGTTTGATACCTACATATGCTTACCCCTGGCAATTATGTATACTAAAAGAAATGAATACAAAAGAAACACTGAAGAATTCCATTCTCAAATCAGTACAAACATGGATGTTTTTATCCATATCACTCAAAAACTCTCAATTCCATTTGGTATTTGGAAAGTGTACTGTATTTGGAGTTGGAAAACGTGGATTTGAATTAGAATCCTACCACTTATTACCTATGTAACTTTAGGAAGTGATTTGACCTCTTGGAGTTTTCTTATCCATAAAAACAAAAGAACTAGATTAGATGATGCTATAGCTCATGTCATCTAATATTCCAGACCATCCTTCACTGTCTCCATCCCATATACTTGACTCCAATCCAATAGGCTGTGATCAGCTCTTCTTGCTACAAGAATTTATTGAATTCCACAGAATCCTGTGCAAAACACCCCCTCCCACCAGCAGCCCATTACAGGCATCTCCCAACCTGTATGCCAAACTCACTTTGCATTAACAATAATCAGACTTTCATGTCTTGGGCAAAAGAAGGTACCTCGATAAGTGCTCACACAGTAATGAGGCCTGAGCATTCTTTGGGCTGCTTATTTGGTCTCTGAACACTGTGCTTTCCACACTCTGCTTAGTTTCAGCTGCCCTGAGCAGAAGCAATTTAGAAGCCTTAAAAGTAAACCCAGGCTCTTCTAATAAAAAGAATATTTCACAGTTCATTTAATCCCAGATATTGAAAAGACCTGCTGAGCCTCAGGTATGTGACCTGCAACCCTGACAAGGGATGCCCTCCCCCTGGGGTAGCTGAGATGGTTGGAGTTATACAGAGGCACAGAGGCTGCTCTTCTGCCCCCTTCCTAACAGCAGCTGATGTTCCCATCATCAATGGCCCAGATTCCTGGAGGCAGGGGGGTGGTATTTCTAGATCATTTTGTTTTGCCATCATCACTGGCTAAGACAAAAACCATTGGGATGTTGGGGTTTCTAGCCTTCATGTTTCAGATGAGAAAGTCAAAGAAAAATTCTGAAGTGGGGTGGCCTGTGGAATAGCTAGATACCCAAGGTGAAATTTCAAATGCACACTAGAAGGGTTCAAGGGAGATTTAAAGTTGATCTTGAAAGAGAGTCCATTGGCTTGCCAAACAAGCTCTGAGCAAACACTGAAGACCAAAGAAAAGACCTGGAGAAATGAATGTACACCAGTAACTGTTGTAAAAAATTATGATAATTAAGCAGAGTTGTAGAAATGTCTCCAACAGTATAAATTAAAAGAATTACAGCAACAAAAGGTAAACTGAACAAAAGGTGGATGATGACCCAGACTGAGCCCCAAAGAGAGCTGAGAAGATGCTCCTCTTTTCATCTTTACAAAGATGGAAATATATGGGTGAGGAACACTATGATGTGCTTTAGGTCCATGGGACAGAGCTGAAACGAGGTTTGAAGCCTACAGTCAAATTTCCATTTTGTAGTATAGCGGGATGTGGCTTGTCAGCAAGCTTTTCTCTTTGGTTGGTTTTAGATTTTTATACAAGGTGTCCCAAAAATCTTAGGGAGATGTTTAAGCTTTAATAGTTTAAAATTACCCCCAAGACTTTTCAGACACCCTGCATGATGTCTATATTGTCAGAAAAGATTTATGCATTGATGGCTTTTGCTGAATTTGTGTGTTTGTTTTCTTTTTCTTCATTCACTCCTTCATTTATTCAATCATTTATTGGGCAAGCAATGACTTTCCAAAGGGCAAGGCCAACATTAGGAAATAAAAGTGATATCTCCGCAAAAAGATGTCCATAATTTTTTAAACCAAAAAGTGCTATGTGATTTTGAGAAAGTAATTTAACTTATCTGAACCTTAGTTTCCCTATCTGTATAATGAGACTTGAGATATGAGATATGCAAGGTCCCTCCCAACTCCAACCATGATATGTTCTATCTCTGACACTGTTCTGAGCTAGCCCTGGTGTTTTATGTTCTCTGATTTAAGAAATTTATCATGATTATTAATTCTAAAACAAGTATCAAGGAGGAACCTCTACTGATTTCTCAAATCACCTTTTCTCCCCTTTGTTATTCATTTTTAGTCTTAGAGGCTGACTTTTATAAATTTAGAAAAACATATGGAAAACACAAGGTGTCCCAAAAGTCTTAGTATACTTGTAAACTATTGAAACTAGGTGACAATGGATTTAGAGCAAGGCTTGGAGATTGGAGGTCCTGGATTCAAATCTAGCCTTAGACATTACTTAGCTATGTGAGCCTGGGCAAACCACTTAACCCTCATTGCCTAGGTCTCACCACTCTTCTGCTTTGGAATCAATACACAGTATTGATTCTAAGATGGAAGGTAAGGTTTGTTTTTTTTAAAGCAGCATTAAGACTTTTTGGGATACCTTTTATAAGAATCCAAACCGAGCCAAAGAGAAGAGCCAAGCCTTACTGATAAGTCACATCCTCCTATGCTACAAAATAAAAATCTGACTGTCAGCATCAAATTTGGTTCCAATTCATCCCAAGGGCATAAAGCACACCAGAGGAAATAAGGAATCCTCATGGGACAATGTAGGATGTATCTTTCCTATACAAGTAGAACAGAGACCTCCTGAAGCACAAATCAGGACAGGTAAGCCTCGTCACAGTTCTGTAGACAGGCTGTCTGAGTCCAGGGTGGGTAGGAGAGACATGAGAAATACAGCCAGTACAGGCCAGCAGCTACCTGGCATCTTACACTCAAGCCCACAAAGTTGGGACCATTCTATTCCTAGAGAGGGATGCTGGAAGGCATTTTGACCACTACAATAAGGTACCAACCTCTCAGCAAGTTGAGCAACCATTAGTTCCCTACCCAGACACTTGTCCTCTTGAATCCAAACACATTTCTATATGACTAACAACACCTGAGAAAAGAAGTTTACCTGGCTGAACAGATGACACTACCCATCTAAAAAGTGCCAGCTTCTGAGGCCAGCTGGATATGAAATGCAGGGAAATAAAGGGAATCGATGCACCTGCTTTCAAGAGATTCTGATCGGGGACTTCACATACTAGGATACATATCAGCAGGATGCCCTAGTGTAAGACAGAGCAAAACAGGCAGCTGGCGGATCTTTCTAAAATTGCCATCATATATCAATCAGGGCTTTGTCTCTACTATACACTCTTCAATAGGATCACTGGGTCCTAGATTTAAAATTTAAAGTGACCTCAGAAGTCAAAACATAATTGCAAACTCTTGGGAAGATATGCCTTGCAGATTATTTGACTTTAAAATGAAATCACTCATATCCATGTAGAAAACACAATATTAACTATAGTTTACTCTCATTAGATTGTTAGCTCTTTGAGAGTAGGTAATGAACTATTTTTGTCTTTTTTTTTAGTTTGTCCTTTGTATCTTCAGAGATTAGCACAATATCTGGCACATAGTAAATACTTAATAAATGCTTGTTGAAACAAAACCAATGCAACCAAGATCTGAAGAAAAGGAGAAAACTGGGGGGAATTTTTACAGAAAGTATCTCTGATAAAGGCCTCATTTCTTAAATATGGAGAAGATTGAGTCAAATTAATAAGAATATAAATCATTCCCCAATTGATAAATGGTTAAATGATATGAATAAAGTTTTCAGATAAAGAAGTCAAGGCTATATATAATCATATAAAAATGATCTAAATCACTCTTGATTAGGGAAATGAAAATTAAAACAACACCGAGGTACCACCTCACATACCTATCAAATTGACTAATATGAGAGAAAAGGAAAAATAATAAATGCTATGGCAGACGTGGCAAAATTGGGTCAGTAATGTGTGGAGTTATAAACTGATCCAACCATTCTGGAAAGTGATTTAGAACTATGCCCAAAGGGTTTTAGGGTGTTTTTTTTTTAACGGAAAGGACCTAGTTGTACAAAAATATTTCTAGCAGCCCTTTTTGTGGTGAAAAAGAATTAGAAACTGAGGAGGTATCCCTCAATTGGGGAATGGCTTGTTTTAAAACAAATATATATATATATATATATATATATATATATATATATATATATATATAAAGGAAGGGATATACCCTAGAGGGGAGGCTTGTACCCTGAGGTATGGAGAGGGGGAAGGAGAGGAGAACCCCCTTCTACAAAGCAGGGTACATGGGGAGACAGCAGATGTAAAGGGTAGGCTCAGAGAGAGGAGAGGGGACATTGAAGATTTTCCGTCTTCTACCTTCCCTCCTTCGCTAAATCTGCTCTCCCCAATTCCCTCTTGTCTCTGTTGTATCCCCTCCACTACTCGAGACCCAAAAGGTCTTCCCTTGATCCGTTCACTCACACTCAGCTTGGGGAACAGATAACTTTTAATGTTAACTCAATCAAGGTAATACAAAAGGAATAATGGGCAGGGAAGAATAGGAAAAGGAAAGTGGAGAAAGGGGGTCCCTGTCTCTATCTAAACCCTTTTCCTCCCTCCTTGAGTTTGGGGGGGAACTCAGGCCTTGGCAGCCTGAGCCCACTGAGAGAAAGTCAGGTTGACTCACCCCTAGGCAACAGGAGTTGAGGTAAAGTCTGCTCAGGTTTCTCTTCAGAAGGTCCCTTCAATTGGGAAGTATTGGAGGGAAAGATTTCCAATCACCAGCAGGAAAAGTGGGTAACCCTGAGGAGAAAGTCCATATGAGGATGCTAAACTTGGAAAATCACATTGCATCTAAGAGATCTAGCTCTACCTTTTGATGTTCTGATTTTTCTAGTCTTTGGTTTCTTTTCCTATAAAATCAAAGGGTAAGACAAAAGAACTGAATTCAAAAACTACTGCTTGAGATATTTACTAACTCTATGACCCTAAGCAAGTCTTTCAGTTTCTCTGTGACTAAGTTTCTATATCTATAAAGTGAGAAATTTGAATTTGTTGACCTCTAAGATCTCTTCTAGGTTGAAATTTCTGTATATCCTATGATGACTAAGGTCCATTCCATTCCCATTGATGAACTTTCCTGATAAGGAAGAATTTTTTTCTGTTTTCTGAGAAAAGTGCCCTTTTCACATGGTCCATATGGGCTTCATTCAGTCCCCTTTAAAAAAGAGGTTCTTTTGATGCTTTCATTTTTCTTTGGGTTCTCTCAGAAGATAAGAAGACTGTAGTGTTGGGTATTTAGAAGTTTGTATTTGGTGATACAATCACTATACAACCAGACCCATCTTTTTAAGCTAAAGATGTGGAAAACATTAATTCCCTTATTAGTCTCAGAAAGCCTGACTATTATCCCTGAGCTAATTCATTAAGCATATCTGAATGAAATCAGGCAAGATCCTCTGCTTTTAAGGTTTTTCCATTTCTGTTTTCTTCTCTTTTTACCTTTGAAATGGGCTGGCTATTCAACATAATTTGAGCAAGTTTCTCACATTCATACCTTCTTATGCACCCCTCACTACCACCATTTTTGTTCAGGCCCTCATGTACACTCAGTTGGATGATTGTGGTACTCTCCTAATGAGTGTCCCTATCTCTAGTCTCACTCTGTCCTTCACATTGTTTCCCAAAAAAATCTTTCTCATGAACAGAACTACCTGTATGATTGCCCTGATCAAAAACTTTGCTTGGTTTACTATTATCCATACTAAAACATAGAAACTCTTCTGTGGACAGAGCACCTGGCCTGAAATCAGGAAGACCAATCTTCCTGAGGTTGAATCTGACCTCAGACACTTACTAGCTCAGGGTGACTTTAGGCAAGTCATTTAACCCTATTTGCTTCAGATCCTGATCTGAAAAATGAGCTAAAGAAGCAAACAGTAAACCAACCATTCCAGCATCTCTGCCAAGAAAAAAAAACCCAAATAGGGTCACAAAGAGTCAGACAGAACTGAAATGACTAAAGAACAGCAAACAAAAAAGATCCCTCACATCTGAGCCCAAACTTGTCTTCCCCTATTCACTTCTAGTAGTAACATGTAATAACTAGAAGACTACCTTTGGAGTCAGCAAGATCTGAGTTTGAGTCCTATTTCTGACATATGCTGACTGGGTAACTGAGCAAATTACTGGACTTCTTAGTGCTCTGGGTAATTCTCCAAGACTATACGTTATAGAAAAGGTGCATTGGTAGAGGGATTTTCCCCTGCAGAGCGTTCCCAAAATTAATAAAACCACTAGTTTAGTCCCAAGATCTCTGCAAATATAGTATAATCTAGTCAAACTAGGCTTGCTTTTCTGGACTCTCACACGACTTTCTCCTTTCCATGCTTCTCTCCTCATTACTCCTAATACTTGGGGTGTATGTCCTTCCTTCTTCTTTTCCTTTCCCTAAGACAGGCTTGCTCGACTTGTATCTATCCTTCAAGGCCAAGGTTAAAGACAAAAGCCTTCCTCTAATCCCAATCAGGCAGAAATGATTTCTCTCTCCTTGTGGGCTTTGTACCTTTCTTATTGTAATTTCACATTGCTATATTTTACAAGGCTTAGTATGCATTCAGAGCTTCCCCTCAGTAGACTGACTGTTAATTCCATGAGGGCAGGGACCACAGCATCTTCATATTTGTATCCTTCACAGTGCCTTGCACATAGAAGGCTTTCAGTTCAGATTACATGCTGTTGAATTGAATTTTCCTTATGTTCTTTGCTTAAATACTCTGAATTAACTTAATCATATGGATTAGAAAGGCAATATGGTATGCAAAGAGTTCAACTAGGAGCCAGAAGTCCACAGTTTTATCCCTAGCTCTTCTCAGAAGTCTGTGCCCGTGAGCAAGTTGCTTAAGGCCCCTTACAGCTCTAGCGTTCGGTAATTTGGGAACTGGGGAATTCACTCTCCAGGAAAAAGGAATAGATGTATCTTTTTATGAATGTTGATTGCTCTGAATTTTTGACAAAATGCTCAGCCTTATAAATAGACAGTATAAATGCCCATTTATATCTTTTTTAGAGTATACTATATGTTTTATTTATTTATACCCTTACTTTCTGTCCTAATAACAACTCTGAGACAGAAGGGTAAGGGCTGGGCAATTGGGGTTAAGTGACTTGTCTACTGGCACACAGCTAGGAGGTATCTGAGACCAGTTTAGTGATCTAAGAGACACTAGAAGGCGGCCCTCTTTGAAACTCTCTCCTCCAATGAGCTTCTGAAATGCTATTATTTCTCCTAATTGAGTCTGAGGGAATAAGATGAGAACATTGCCTTTAGAAGGGAAAAGAAGATTAGGGGTTTAGTTTTCTCTCCCACTGAATGGTAACATGGGCTAGTTTGTCAGATTATTGTGTTAGAAAATTATTATACAGGGAAAAAAAGGTCCTAAGATGATGGGATCCAAGGCAATTCTGTTTGTATGGTCGGAGAGGGTGGAAGAAGGAAATAGAGGCATAGGGGATAGAGAGGAGACAAGAAAGTGCAAAAAACCTTGACCATGTCCATCCTTTCCTTGAGACTTTCCTGCTTTGGTGACTCCTCCTAACCATTCATAGGATACCCTGGTGGCATTTTTATTGATACAGCATTTATCATGGAGCAAAACCAAAAGAAATCATAATTTGGTGCAGTGCTGAAGTGCCTAGTCAATGGCAAGCTAAGTACTGTCCTCTAAAAGGCTGAGTTTCATTATGTCATATGCAAAATTACCCCAGTTAAGACAAAATTATTTCGCTCTTAAGCATCTACTTTATGCAACCCGAAATAACTGTCCATCTGCTCTAAAAATTTACAGCATCATTATTTGTTCCATTAACACCAGAGATGGGCTGTCATCAGTAATTGTCCTAAACCTGGTGAATGGCTATGCTGACATTATGTTAAATTTAATTTCCAGATTATGGGAGAAATTAGTCAATCAGTATCCAACAAACACCTTCCTGTAAATGCCACACACCTGGCACTAGATCAAACACCTTAGATTTGGAACTTTTTCCCAGTGGAAAATATAACACTTCAATATCCTTTCCATGTATGAGTGCCTCTAGGATGCTGGGAATCCTGCCAATGTACTGGAAAAGACAGTTTTGACCCAGCAGCAGGTTCTAGATTCCTTCATAACACGTCTCGCAATAGCAGTTCTTTCCCTAGATTCTGAGTCACCATTTATACAGTATCCCCAGTCCTTCTCTTCTTATTTTATCCTTAGTAAAGACTAAACAGAGATGGTCACAACTTTGTTGTAGTCTTCTAGCTCATATGGAAACATGTCCATATGTTCTCCAGGACTCTTCCAGTGTCCTGGTTGAAAGCAGCTGCTTTCCTCCCCCAAGGAACCTTAGGAAGCATCAAGAGAGGCATTATCCAGGGTGAGTGAGAAGAAAAAACAAGTAATGCTCATTGATAAGTCACTTCCTGGTGAGAGTAATAAAAAAAAAATTGCAGCCCTGACAATACTGAGGTCATCTGTCTTCCAGGGAAATGAATCAAGCAATTGATTAATAAGAGAGCAGTTTTTGAGCACTTTCAGGCACTATTAAGCACTGTATGTAAATATATAAATAAAGTTGTAAAAAAATCCCTGCCCTCAAGGAGCTTACAATTTGATAGAGGAAGACAGCATGGAGATGGTTAAGCATATATATTACATATAGAAAATGAAAAAGGGGACTTTTGAGAGGAGGGTCAGTAACTAGGTAGATAAGGAAAGATTTTAGAGAGAAGGTGGCACTGAAGTAAGATTTTTGGAGGAAATCAGGGATTATAGCATGGTGAAGGTGAAGAGGAACTGCATTCTAGGAAAGGGGGAACCTGATACAAAAGCACAGAGATGACAGGGAGGTTCATAAGTGAGGAAGGGCAAGCAGAAAGAATACTGAAGAGAATAATGAATAAGAAGGCTAGAAAGTCAGGAAATTGAAATGAGCTTCAAATGCCAGGCAATCAAATTTATATTTGATCTTTCACTTAATATATTGATGCAATTTATTGATTTTTTGTTTATTTTGATTACATGTTGATAAAATTTTCAATAATTGTTTTCTAACATTTTGTGATCCATGTTCTCTCCTTCCCTCCCACCTCTCCAAACTCCCCCAAACGGCAGGTCATATGATATAGGCTGTACATATTTTATCATTCAATATATGTTTCCATGTTCATCATGTTGTGAAAGAAGACCTTATCACTTCCACTAGAGGAAAAATTCATGGAGGAAATAAAGTAGAAAATGGCATGCTTCTGGCAGCATTCACTCTATCCTTTCCTTCTGTAGTGGTAGATATGCCTTTTTGTCCTGAGTCCCTTGGAGTTGTCTTGGTTGGATCCTTGCATTGCTCATACTAGTTAAGTCTTTCACATTTGATCATTTTACTATATTGCTATTACTGTGTATAACATTCTCCTGGTTCTGCTCACTTCACTTTGCATCACCAATACCATATGATTATAATGGAATACTATTGTGCTATAAGAAATGGCAAACAGGATGAGCACCTAAAAACCTGGAAAGATATATGAAGCGATTTATTTATTTAGCCATTGCCCAATGATGTACATTCCTTCAGTTTCTAGTTCTCTGCCACAACACGATGTGTTAATGTTGTTGCAATTTATTGAGGGACATGGTCAGATATTCACTTTAGGAAAACTTCTTCCATGACTAGGTAGAAAATAGTTTGGGATAATGATATTATTGAAGAAGGAAAATCAAATGGGAAGCTTTTGTAACATCAAGTGAGAGTTGAGGAGGATCATATGATAAAGACTTGACAAACTCAATGACTACTGCTTATTTCTGGTGATCAACATGAGCACCAATGATATTATCAGAAATAATCTGGAAGTATTTCTAAGGATTAAAAAGTCTTGGAAAAGAAAGAACTTAAGTACACAAGTGATGTTTTTAGACGGTTAACCATAAAAGAGAAGAACTTTTGAATAGAAAAATGTAAAAGTAGCACTTGGTACTAGTTCAATGGTTTCAGACCTCATAGAATTTAATATTACAAGAATTTTGAACAAAAAAAGTGTCACAGGATTAAACATTTGCTTGGCACTCAATATGCTTCGAGAACTTGTTGGCTTCATGATCTTGGGAAGCATATATCTGCTCCAGCCAAAATGAAGGATCACCTGTTAGTGCAGGAACTTCTAAGGGGGCAACAACAGCTAGTGAAGGGGGAATTTCCTTCAGGTGAGGAGGAGGCAAAGGAGGATGTTCCTGCTTCATTCATCAAAAAAAATGAATGTAAAATGGGTGGAAGCTTAAAACTTTGTTGAAAAAATATCACCTGATAAAGCTTTAATAAGCAGAGTTGTAAATTGGTTAAATGACCAGATCATCCCCCCCCCTTTTTTTAAACCTTACCTTCTGTCTTAGAACCAATACTATTATTAGTTCTAAGGTAGAAGAGCAATAGGAGCTAGGCAATGGGGGTTAAGTGACTTGCCCAGGGTCACACAGCTGGGAAGTATCTGAGATCAGATTTGAACTTAAGACTTCCCATCTCTAGCCCCATTTCCCATTTTAGAGAAATTTTAAAACACAGGCAAAAACAAACATCAGTGAATGGGTTTCTGGTGAAACTTACAGAAACCTGGTGAATATCAAACAAGGCTAAGTAGTGATAAAGGACAGAAAAAAGAAAGAGAAAGAACTCCTGAAGGGCAATTGCCCTCAGATATTATAGAAAGGGAATCCTCTTCCAGACAATAACATTTCTCTTCCCTTCTATTCCTTTAAGCCATGAACTCCTCACAATATACCTAAAGTTAAGTTAAAATTATTTGAATTAATCTAATTATTGTTTTTATTTATGTCTATTATTTTTGTTCATATATTACATTTAGGAAACTACAATTCTGTTAATGCATATAATGCCTTATAAAATCTGGGTTTTCTGGGTGTCTAGAATGGATCATTCATTCTACATTATTCCTTATGGGAAAAATTCATTTTGTACTCAACCTTTTTGGTACTCCACCTGCCTTCTGGAATGAATTAATGATGAGTACCAAGGTATCACTTTTGTAGGCTAAAATGGGATTTTATTTCTGAATCATATTTATGAGAATTACATGACTTTAACTAAAGATGAAGTACATCTAATAAGGTCTGGTAATATTGTATTTGCCTAGACTTAATCTTAGAAAATGAAATATAATAGTTTCTAAAGAAACTAGCAAGGAAAAATATCTTGATCCAAATGGATTGACAGATGAATTATATATGCTTAAAAATCACTTAATACTGAAACTACCTAAATTGTCCTCAATAATTCAGACAGAAAACACTAACTCTTTAAAAAAACAAATATGATTCTAATATTGAAATCAAGAAGTGATAAAGGAAAGAGAAAGAAACATTTTCTGTCATTAAATGAATATTAACATAAAAAGTTTACATGAAATATTAGTCCAAAAAAAAGGTAAACATACACACATACAAACACATTGTCGCCAAACTAGATTGACACTGGGGGTATCATTCAACATTGCAAAAGCAATATGACATCAAGGAAAAAGCTGTCTGTAATCCTTGTGTCCATTTTCTCCCTTTTACTTTTCAGCTTGTTTCATTTTGGTTCTCAGACTTATCAATTAATTAAAGATGCTCTCTAAAAGATTATCAGTGATTTCTTAATTACCAATGTTTTGAAAATTGCCAACCAAAATTGTATTGATTATATCAATACGTGCAAACAACTTTTGTACAATAAAGTATAGTTTTATGCTCACACTCAAAATTCCAATGTAAAAAGGTTAAACAGTAACATAATAAAAAGTATATATATATATATATATATGACAAAAAATAGAGATATTTGCAATGGGAAACAATAGAAACTTTCCCAACAAATACAGAGTTAAAGCAAGTGTGCCTCCTGTACCCACCATTATTTGCCATAGTTCTAGAATTGTTTGTAGTAGCAATTAGAGAAAGAAACTAAGAATATCAGCAAAGAGGAGAAAATATTACCACTCTTTGTTAGGTAGCCTCTTTTATCTCAGATGTTGCTCTTCCTCTCTTTCTGCATATGGCTTTATAAAAAAATCTGTCTGTTGATGAATCACAAAGAAGGAAAGAGAATTCTGCATCTATACTGGTCTCCTGAAACAACTTACTTCTTTTCTTATCAATGGAATTATCTTCCTTTTTGTCTTCAGAATTTCATTCTTGAGGGTTTCAGCTACATAACTTTTGTTGTTGTTAGTGACTAACTTATCTTTTCTCTGAACCTTCTGAAGCTTTCTTTCTTAAGAAGATGCTTGTCAGACAACGTCCAACTTTCCTTTCCCCTACCATGATGTTTTCAGTATTTTCGCTCCAGACAACTGGCACTCTTTGTTAAGAATCAATCCACAAGAATGATTTCTCTACCTTCTGAAGGATGAAGTTATTAAGGCAAGTAGAGAGATTGTTAGCTACTCTTTTGGGGGACAGAATGAGAGCTCTGGACAGTCTCCAGGTAAATTTGATAACCCATCACTACAGAGATGGCTTTCCTAAATCTCCTTGTATACTTTCTCTTTCTGTCCTATTTCAATCTCATTTCTGACAATATTTTTACCTGAAGATTCTCTACCAGGCTAAAACTTCTTCATTCATTCTTGGATTTTCTCACGAGTGGATCTTTTTCAAATATAATGCTACTCCACATCCTTGCTCTTTTTAGGTACTTAAATAAGGTTGACACTTTGAGAGTTATATTTCATGCACAGGTCTCATGACAGCAAGTTTCAGTGACAACTATGAAGTAAAATCTGCTTTGTGCTTTAAAGTTTTTACCTCACCGTGCTTTTTGCTTATATGTTGCACATTTTTGTATAGATTTCTGAGACTATCCTTGACCTTGGGTAAGTCACTTCTCCTTACTCTCTAAAACTAGAAATTGTTAAGTTTTCAAATATGCAGTAGTAGAAGGAAGTTCTTCATCTAGGAGTTTCATATAAAAATGAAATCATGGGTCCACTCTCTATTTCCTATTCTTTGCACAGATGATGGAAATAAAAATGGATCATAGAATATAGACACAAAAATATGACAATGTGAAACAATACTATTGTTTTAGAGCACTAAAGCTCAGAATGTCGATAAGGAAGCCAATAAAGAAGGCTAAGGACAACATAAAGGGACCATTCTATCTGTGTTGAAGAAACTAGAAGAATAAAAGAAAGAGGGGAAGGAATAAGCATTTAATAATCATCTATTAGGGTCAGGCACTGTACTAAGTCCTTTACAAATATTATCTCATTTGAATTCCTGGCAAAATTGGCAAAATGACAAATATGGCTTCATTGAGGAGAAGTTAAGCCTAATTACACTGATTTATTTTGTTAAGAGCTATTACTCTTATGTAAGATACAAGTAGGCATAAATAGACAGCTGTTTATTAAAAAAACTCAATGTGACCCGTTATATTAAGTCCCAAATGAATGCAATGTTGACAAATTTATCAAGATATTGTATAAGAGTTGGAGAAAGTCATATAATAACTGTTCTAACTACAAGTTATCATTACATAATGTCAAGCAGACTTAATTTTATTCTTCCCAAAACTATACTCTCCACAAAGAGTAGCAGACTGTTTCTTCTCTCCTTCAGCTTCCCACACCCTTTCCTTCCCCCCCCACCCCACAACCTTATAAGACATGGCTCCATACCTTACTGAGAAAAACAAAGGCTATTTGCCAGGAACTCCCTCTTCTGTCTTGTTTTTGAAGCTACTTAACATCACTTTCTCTCTCCTCCTTTGCTCTAGTCCTTAATGAAAAGGTAACCAACACTATCTCTACTTATACCTTTGATCCTTCCATCTTTTCTCCTTCAGGGGATTGATCTTGCAATTATGTCCTCTTTATTTTTTCATTTTCTCTCTACCTACTGACTCCTTCTAAGACAACTACAAGCATTCTTGGGTGTCCCAATTCTTTAAAAAAACAAAATCAAAAACCTTACTAGATTCTACTATCCTTCAAGCTATCTTCCTATTTATCTTTAAAGTTTCATAGAAAAACTCATAGGAAAAAGCTGTCTCTAATTCTTGAGTCTACTTTCTCCCCTCTATTTTACTTCTCAGCCCATTTCAATTTGGCTCTCAGACTCATCAATCAATTGAAAATGCTCTCTAAAAGATTATCAGTGATTTCTTAATTGCCAAATCCTTTTTTCAGTCCTCTTCTTTCTTGACCTCACTATAGCATTTGACACCAGTGACTAGGCGCCCCCCCTCCCCCCCCCCCCCCCCCCCCCCCCCCGCCAACCCCTTCCTGCCTTTTAATGACATTGATCCCTCTCGGTATGCTTCCTTCCTATCTGAAGTTTCTTCTCAGTCTTCTTTGCTAGAACATGGTCCATGAGTACTAATCCTATATATATGAATATACCATAAAGCTATCTCTTCTCCTCTCATGGTGATCTTCTCCATTCCATATACTTTCACAGACCATTTGTTGGCCATATTATATGTTCATATATGATCAAATGAATATATCTAGTCCTAACTTCTCTAATTAGTTATAGTTCAACATTACCAATATTAACATCTTCAACTGGGTTCCCCCATGGTCATCTTAAACGCAACATATATAAAACACTACCTTTTCTCAAATCTATACCTTTCTTTTTTAATATGCCTGTTTCTGTTTTTTTTTTCCTTTAAATAATATTTTATTTGATCATTTCCAAGCATTATTCATTAGAGACAAAGATCATTTTCTTTTCCTCCACCCCACCCTTAGCCGACGCGTGATTCGACTGGGTATCACATGTGTTCTTGATTCAAACCCATTGCCATGTTGTTAGTATTTGCATTAGAGTGTTCATTCAGAGTGTCTCCTCTGTCATGTCCCCTCAACCACTGTAGTCAGGCAGTTGCTTTTCCTTGGTGTTTCTACTCCCACAGTTTGTCATCTGCTTATGGATAGTGTTTTTCTCCTAGATCCCTACAGATTATTCAGGGACATTACACCGCCACTAATGGAGAAGTCCATTACGTTCGATTATACCACAGTTTATTAGTCTCTGTGTACAATGTTCTCCTGGTTCTGTTCCTCGCGCTCTGCATCACTTACTGGAAGTCGTTCCAGTCTCCATGGAATTCCTCCAGTTCATTAATCCTTTGGGCACAATAATATTCCATCACCAACATATACCACAATTTGTTCAGCCATTCCCCAATTGATGGGCATCCCCTTGTTTTCCAATTTTGGGCCACCACAAAGAGTGCAGCTATGAATATTCTTGAACACGTCTTTTTCCTTATTACCTCTTTGGGGTACAAACCCAGTAGTGCCATGGCTTGATCAAAGGGCAGACATTCTTTTATCGCCCTTTGGGCATAGTTCCAAATTGTCCTCCAGAATGGTTGGATCAGTTCACAACTCCACCAGCAATGAATTAATGTCCCTACTTTGCCACATCCCCTCCAGCATTCACTGCTTTCCTCTGCTGTCATGTTAGCCAATCTGCTTGGTGTGAGGTGCTACCTCAGAGTTGTTTTGATTTGCATCTCTCTGATTATAAGAGATTTAGAACACTTCTTCATGTGCTTATAAATAGTTTTGATTTCTTTATCTGAAAACTGCCTATCCATGTCCCTTGCCCATTTATTAATTGGAGAATGGCTTGATTTTTTGTACAATTGATTTAGCTCTTTATAAATTTGGGTAATTAAACCTTTGTCAGAGGTTTCTATGAAGATTTTTCCCAATTTGTTGTTTCCCTTCTGATTTTAGTTACATTGGTTTTGTTTGTACAAAAGCTTTTTAATTTGATGTAGTCAAAATGATTTATTTTACATTTTGTGATTCTTTCTATGTCTTGCTTGGTTTTAAAGTCTTTCCCCTCCCAAAGGTCAGACATGTATTCTATCTACAGACTATTCTGTGTGTACCCAATTTACTTATGGTTTCCTTCTTTATGTTTAAGTTGTTCACCCATTTTGAATTTATCTTGGTGTAGGGTGTGAGGTGTTGATCAGTTCCTAATCTCTCCCACACTGTCTTCCAATTTTCCCAGCAATTTTTATCGAATGGTGGATTTTTGTCCCAAAAGCTGGGATCTTTGGGTTTATCGTATACTGTCTTGCTGAGGTCACTTGCCCCTAGTCTTTTCCACGGATCCTCCTTTCTGTCTCTTAGCCAGTACCAAATTGTTTTGATGACTGCTGCTTTGTAATATAGTTTGAGGTCTGGGCCTGCAAGCCCCCCCATCATTTGCTTTTTTTTTTTTTTCATTCTTTCTCTGGATATCCTTGATCCTTTGTTATTCCAAATGAACTTTGTTATGGTTTTTTCTAAATCAGTAAAGAAATATTTTGGGAGTTCAATGGGTATGGCACTAAATAGATAGATAAGTTTGGGTAGGATGTTCATTTTTATTATATTGGCTCATCCTATCCATGAGCAGTTAATGTTTTTCCAATTGCCCAAGTCTAGTTTTAGTTGTGTGGAAAGTGTTTTGTAGTTGTGTTCATATAGTTCCTGTGTTTGTCTCGGGAGATAGATTCCTAGGTATTTTATTTTGTTTAAGGTGATTTTGAATGGAATTTCTCTTTCTACTTTTTTCTGCTGAACTGTGTTGGAGATATATAGAAATGCTGATGATTTATGTGGGTTTACTTCGTATCCTGAAACTTTGCTAAAGTTGTTGATTATTTCAATTAGCTTTTTGGTTGAATCTCTAGGATTCTTTAAGTAGACCATCATGTCATCTGCAAAGAGTGATAACTTGGTCTCCTCCTTGCCTATTCTGATGCCTTCAGTTTTCTTCTCTAATTACTACTGCTAGTGTTTCTAGTACAATGTCAAGTAGTAGAGGTGATAATGGGCATCCTTGTTTCACTCCAGATCTTATTGGGAATGCATCTAGTTTATCCCCATTGCAGATGATATTAGCTGATGGTTTTAGATATATACTGTTTGTTATTTTTAGGAAAGACCCTTCTATTCCTATGCTTTCTAGTGTTTTTAATAGGAATGGATGTTGTATTTTATCAAAGGCTTTTTCTGCATCTATTGAGATAATCATGTGGTTATTGTTGGTTTGCTTGTTGATGTGGTCAATTATGTGGATGGTTTTTCTAATATTGAACTAGCCCTGCATCCCTGGTATAAATCCTAATTGATCATGGTGGATGACCCTTCTGATCACTTGCTGGAGTCTTTTTGCTAGTATCCTATTTAAGATTTTTGCATCTATATTCATTAGGGAGAGTGGTCTATAATTTTCTTTCTCTGTTTTTGTCCTGCCTGGTTTTGGAATCAGTACCATGTTTGTGTCATAAAAGGAGTTTGGTAGAACTCGCTCTTTGCTAATTCTGTCAAATAGTTTGTATAGTATTGGGATTAACTGTTCTCTGAATGTTTGATAGAATTCACTTGTGAATCCATCAGGCCCTGGGGATTTTTTCTTAGGGAGTTCTTTGATGGTCTGTTGGATTTCATTTTCTGATATGGGATTATTTAAGAATTCTATTTCTTCTTCTGTTAGTCTAGGCAGTTTGTATTTTTGTATATATTCATCCATATCACCTAAATTGGTGTATTTATTGCCATATAATTGGGCAAAGTAATTTTTAATGATTGCCTTAATTTCCTCTTCATTGGAGGTGATGCCCCGCTTTTCATCTTTGATGCTGTTAATTTGCTTTTCTTCTTTCCTTTTTTTAAATTAGATTGACAAGTACTTTGTCTATTTTGTTTGCTTTTTCAAAGTACCAGCTTCTTGTCTTATTTATTAAATCAATAGTTCTATCACTTTCAATTTTATTAATTTCTCCCTTAATTTTTAGGATTTCTAGTTTGGTTTTCTGCTGGGGGTTTTTAATTTGATCGCTTTCGAGTTTTTTATTTGCATTTCCAATTCATTGATCTCTGCTCTCTCTAGTTTATTAATATATGCACTCAGGGATATGAATTTACCTCTGTTTAATGCTTTGGCTATATCCCAAAAGGTTTGAAAGGATGTCTCGCCATTGTCATTTTCCTTGATGAAATTATTAATTGTTTCTATGATTTCTTCTCTAACTAAAAGATTTTGGAGTATCATATTGTTTAATTTCCAATTAGTTTTTGATTTGGTTTTCCATGTACCATTACTGAACATTATTTTTATTGCCTTGTGATCTTAAAAGGCTGCATTTATTATTTCTGCTTTTCTGCATTTGTATGCCATGTTTCTGTGACCTAGTGTATGGTCAATCTTTGTGAATGTGCCATGTGGTGCTGAGAAGAAGATGTATTCCTTTTTATCCCTATTTATTTTTCTCCATATGTCTATTAATTCTAAATTTTCTAAGATTTCATTCACTTCTTTTACCTCTTTCTTATTTATTTTTTTATTTGATTTATCTAAATTTGATAATGGTTGGTTCAAGTCTCCCACTAATATGGTTTTACTATTTCTTCATTTCATATTTACTATTTCTTCATTCAATTCTCCTAGTTTTTCCATTAGAAATTTGGGTGCTATATTATTTGGTGCATATATGTTGATTAGTGATATTTCCTCATTATCTAAAGTCCCTTTTAACAGAATATAATTACCTTCCCTATCCCTTTTAATCAGGTCTATTTTTGCTTTGGCTTTATCAGATATCATGATTGCAATTCCTGCTTTCTTTTTGTCAGTTGAGGCCCAGAAGGTCTTACTCCATCCTTTAATTCTGACCTTTTGGGTGTCTACCTGCCTCATATGTGTTTCTTGAAGACAACATATGGTAGGGTTTTGGATTCTAATCCATTCTGCTATTCGCTTACGTTTTATGGGTGAGATCATCCCATTCATATTCAAAGTTATGATTGTCACTTGTGGACTCCCTGGCATTGTTATCCTTCCCTAATTCTAACCTTTCTTCTTCAGCTCTAAATTTTTAATCCAGTGATTTATTTTAAATCCATCCCCCTTGTCCCCTCCCTTGATATATTTCCCTTTCTATCCCCTTCCTTTTTGTTCCCTCCCCCACACCCCTCTCCTTCCCTCCCTTTTTGTACTCACTCGCCCCTTCTCCCTACCCTTGTTGGGTAAGATAGAATTCAAGATCCCAATGGATCTGGATGTTCTTCCCTCTCAGAGTTGATTTCCCTGAGAGTAAGGTTTAAGTAAAAACTCTCTTCCTCTCCTTCTTAAAGGAGTTCTCTTCCCCTCCCCTTCCCATGTGAATCTTTGTGTGAGAAAGATTATTCTATTTGTTCTTTCTTTTCCCCCTATTTACACCTTACATTTTCCCCACATATTAATATACATAGGTTGATATAAATATAGTCCTTTTACAAGAGAGTTTGAATAAAAGAAAAAGGCAACATTTTCTCCTTTTCCCTTTCCTTCATATTTACCTTTTCAGATATTCCATGCTCTTTGTTTTTCGATATCAATCTTTCCACAGAGTTCTGGTCTTTTCTTTGCAAAAAGTTGGAAATCTTCTATTTTGTTGAATGCCCATACTTTCCTTTGGAAGTATATAGTCAGTTTTGATGGGTAGCTGATTCTTGGTTGAAGGCCCAGCTCTCTTGCCTTTCTGAAGATCATGTTCCATGCCTTACGGTCATTCAGAGTGGAACTTGCAAGGTCTTGTATGACCCTGATTGGCATTCCTTTATATCTAAATTGTCTTTTTCTGGCTTCTTGTAAGATTTTTTCTTTTGCTTGAAAGATTTGGAATTTGGCAATTACATTCCTGGGAGTTGTCTTTTGGGGATTTAGTGTAGAGGGTGTTCTGTGAACTCTTTCAGTGCCTGTATTTCAGTGCCTTGTTCTAGAATCTCTGGGCAATTTTCTTTGATTATCTCTTGTATTATGATGTCGAGTTTGCTGTTTATTTCTAGATTTTCTGCTAGTCCAATTATTCTTAAATTGTCTCTTCTCCCTCTATTTTCCAAGTCTATGACCTTGTTGGTGAGATATTTTATGTTCTCTTCTAATTTCTTGGTCTTTTGGCTTTGCTTTATTAATTCTTGCTCTTTTACATGCACGTTGTCTTCCAGTTGGCTGATTCTGACCTTTAAAGCCTGGTTTTCCTTTTCAGTTTGGTCAAACTGGTTTTGTAGGTGTGTGAATCTCTTTTGCATTATTTCCCACTTTTCCTCCCAGAAGGCTTCCATCTTTTTGATCATTTCTGATTCAAATTCTTCATCGGTTTGTGGAGAATTTCCATTTCCTTTGGAAGTTTTCAGAGCATTTGCCTGTGTTTCCTCTTCTATCTCCTCTGTATTTTGTATTTTTGCTCCATAAAATGTGTCCAAAGTCACCCCCTTATTCTTGTTTTTCTTGGAGTTTGGGGGCTTTTCTGTGCTGTTTTCCATCTCTATCTGAGTGGGGAGGTCTAGCTTTTCTTATCTCTGTCTGGTGTTCAGAGGCTTTAGCCCCAGGTGAATTGTCCGTTCGTGGGTGTTACTGCTCTCAGTTCCCTCCCGATGCTTCTTCGTTGCCTTACTTCCATGCTCTGAGCCTGGATTGGCACTGTCTGAGAAGTATCTCAGAGCCTTTGTGGGCCAAAAGGGCCTGCACTCTGAGGGGGAGGGGCCGTGGCTTCCCGGATCTCCGAGGGCTCCTGATAGGATTAACTTCACCTGGGTTGGACTGAGTGTGTCTTAATGCAGGGACCTTCCCTGAGCCTTGGGCGGAAGGATCCAGCCAGGGGGCTACAGGCTCCCCTCTGTCTCTCTCTGTTTTCCTGCTGTCTGGGTGCTCCCGCTACTGGCTCAGGTTGTTTTCAGAATGTGGCCTTCAGAATAGCTGGCCCTGAGGTCCTTTTGCTGGCTCTTAGGTTCCCACTCCTGCCTCGGACTCAGCGCTCTGGGTTGGGGGGGATGAGGACCTTCCTTCTGCCTACCCCTTAGATCCAAGTGATCTTGGGTTCTGGCTTTTGGGGGGCTGTACCTTTTGATCCAGGTCCAGGAGGAGGGTTCCCAGGATCTATCCTGTTGTTTGTTTTGATTTTCGGTGTCCTAGGAGCATAAAGTTTGAGATCGGTTAGGAAGGGTTTCTGGAGATCTGAATTTTAGCTCTCTCTAAGCTGCCATCTTGACTGGAAGTCCATGCCTATTTCTGTTAAAGGTTCACAATCTTTGGAGTCCTCTAGGTTCTCAACATCAGAATCATCTATTACTCATTCTCTCTTACACTCTGCACATGTCCATATCCATCGAGTTGCTGAATTGAATATATTTGAGCCTCTCCCATCTCTCACACCTATCCCCTTTTCTCTAATTTTTCAGCCACTATGGTGGACTAGTCTTCATTCTCTCTCTCTTGGATTATGACAATAGTTTCATAACTTTATCTTCCTGTATCCAGCCCTCTTCAATTCAGCTTCTACTCAGCTGCCAAAATGATATTCCTAAAACACAGTTTTGACCAAGTCTCTCTACTATTCAAAAAGTTCTTACCTCTATAATGAAATATAAATTCCTCTATTTGGCATTTATAGTTTTTTTTTACAAATTGTTTCTTGCCTGCCTATTTAGGTTTGTTGTATATTTATCTTTTTCATGCATGCTGTATTCTAGAAAAATTGGCCAATTTTCATGCGCATTACATCTCTACCTCTGTGCCTTTGCATAAACTGTCCCCAGTGCTTAGAATCTTCTTCCTCTTCTCTTCTACCCCTATACTATACTATACTATACTATACTATACTATACTATACTATACTATACTATACTATACTATACTATACTACCCCTACCTATATTGTAGTCCTTAATTTTATTCAAGACTCAGTTCAAGTTTAACCACCTATCTGAATTCCATTCTGTTCCCCCTAATTACCAGGAGATCCCATCCCAGAAAGTTTTAAATTACCTTTATACATATTATTTCTTATCTGTGTAGATGCTGCTTTCCTCCAAAAGAATCCTTTGAGTGCTAGTAATGCTTTGTTTTTGTCTTTGTAGTCTAGCATGCTTAGAATAGTCTCTGGGAGACAGTAGGTTTTTAATTAATATTCATGAAATGAATAGGCAGTATATTGCTATACTCTACTTTGGGAAGGCCACATATGGGGTCTTTGAAATAAACATTTATTAAATACATTTGCCAAGTATTGTGCTAGGTTATTTTTTTAAAAACCCTTATCTTCTGTCTAAGAATTGATAAAAGTAGCTATTCTAAGACAGAAGAACAATAAGGACTGAATGATTTATGAAGGGTCATACAGCTAGGAAATGTTTGAGGCCAGATTTTAACCCATGTCCTACTGACTAGGACCTGCCCCTTGTGCAAGTCCTTGGTATGCAAATATAAACAAGAAAATACCTACTATCAACATAATTACATCCTGATGGAGGATCACAAAACATAAGGAGGATTTGAAAAGCAAATAGGTTTATGGGTACTCATTAGGGACTAATGAAGAGAAGGAAAAATCTGGAGAGTGAGTCCATAAATGAGTGAGGTGAAGTATGGTTGAAGCCTTTCTTGAAATGATAATCCAAGAAAGGGAGAAGGGGAGTTCCAAGTAGAACATTCTTTAGGTTTAGAAGGCAGCAGTTGAAGAGAATGAGATATGACAAGATCATGAATCAAAGAGATCATTAGGTATGGATCACCTGAAGGAACTGAAGATTTTTAACCTGGAATAGACCACACTTCGGGGACATGTTAACTTATCTTCAAGTATTTTAAGGATAGTCATGAAATGAGGTTTGAGACTTGTTTTGCTTGATCCCAATAGTTAGAACTAGTTGGAAATAGTTAGAAATTGAGAAGGAAAGACAAACTTTGACTCAAAATAAGGGGAAAAAATTTTAATGATGGAATGGGCTACCAGTGGAGGTAGTGGATTCATCCACAATGTGGATCTCAAGCAAAGGCTGGCAATGCCTTTCAGATATCATTGAGAGGTTTTCTTTTTTTAGTTTTTATTCAATAAACATTCATTAAGAATATATATGCCCCAAATTTAAGAGAAAGAAGACTATCCACAGAAAGAATCCACAGAAAGACTATCCAGAGAAAACTGTGGGAACAGAAACACAGAAGAAAAACATGATCAATCATTTGGTTCAATGGGGATATGATTAGGGTTTTGGTGTTAATAGATCACTCTACTGCAAATATGAATAACAGGAAAATAGGTTTAAAACAATGACACATGTATAACCCAGTGGAATTGCTTGTCAGCTCTGGAAGGGGGGAGGGAAGAGGAGTGGGGAAAATCATGAATCATGTAATCATGGAAAATATTCTAAATTAAAAAAAAAAGAATATATATATATATATATGTAAGCCTCAAAAAAAAGAATACATATGCCTCTGTTGCTGCTACTGCCCTCTCCTTCCTCCTTTTGCTTTTCTTTTTTCTCCCACTTCTTAAGAAGAAAGGAAACCTTGCACCCCTCTTTTGAGAAAAGATCACAGTTATATTTCAACTTGCATAGAGTATACAACGAAGAGAGGTTTATGGAAGGATAGAGATGCACAAATCTGTGATAATGTGCTCTTCGAGGTCAAATACAGAGCAATCCTATACCTTGGGTGTCTACTTGAACAGAAGCATTGTCTCTCATGATGCCAGGGATGAGGCCCTGAGTCCAAGCTCTTGAAAGCTCTCTCATGGCATAGGAAGAAAGACAAGCTGTCAGTAAAAACAGCTGAACACAGAAGATTCAATCAGCATGGAGTCCCCTCATTCAAGTAACATGAGACGTGGGAGAAAAGGGAAATGAAGAGCTGGAATAGTGTCCGATTTTTTAAATTGCAAAAGCCTTTGTAAGGGAGAGGGTTGCTGGAAACAAAAGAAACTTGGCCACTAGACATGCCTAGTTGGTATCTTCAAATTACTTAGTCAAAGAGAAAGAGAGTCATGTGGCTTCTCCCCAATTCCCTCTGGACAAGCTAAAATAGCCCTTTCAGTACCAGTGACAATCCTACAGCAAAATACAGTTTTAAGAATCAAAGGAGATTTGGGTGGAGCTTGGTAGAATAGAATGATCACTGGGCTGAGAGTCAAAGAATACAGTTCTATTCATAACTCAGTCATTAACTAGTTGAATGACCTTGATCAAGTCACTTGACCCATATGATTTTCACTTTTTTTTAAAAGAGCATCATAAGACCTTGTGAATAGAGACGGAAGGGACTTCAGAAGCTGTCTATCAACTCACCTCATCTTACAGATGCAGAAACTGAGGTCCACAAAGATTAAATTACTTGTTCCAGGCTACATGGATAGAAGTGATAGAGCTGACAAGCTCACTGAGAAGAGTTATTGTGAGTGTCATAATGCCTCATAATGCATTGTAAATTTGAGAAGGGATAGATGGGAAAACATAAGCAATGTATGTAGAATTCAGATGGGCCAGTGGAAAGGTGGATAAGGAAGATGAGGACAGTGACAGAATTGTGGGCACAAGTCAGACAGAACCTTTAAAGAAGATAGTACCTTGCTGGTGAAGTATGAAGAGTATCAGAGCCCATAGGAATTTGGGTATCTGAGCATAGATTTGTTCCTTTGGCTTCAGCTGGAGACACAATAACGAGAGCCAGGCATTATATATGAAGTGGAAGGTCAAAGAAGAGGAAAGACATGAAGAAACTGAAGAATTTGGTTTGGATAGAAGAAAGGGATGGAAAAGAAAAGCAAAAGAAGAGAAATAGGGAAGAAACAGAGGTTAGCTTATTTACTTTTTCTATGAGGGAAGAGAACAGATCTATAATCTATGAGGAAAGAAGACAGTGGAAATACCACTGAAAAGGAAGGTCTGCCTGATGAAAGATGAGAGGAATTACTCTATAAATGGAAATGTTAAAGACTGATTATTGATGCATTTAGATTAAACCCAAAGGACACACTGATGATAATTTATATACTAGGAAGTAAACATTCTGATA
The DNA here is from genome assembly GCF_027887165.1 of Monodelphis domestica. Taxonomy (NCBI): domain Eukaryota; kingdom Metazoa; phylum Chordata; class Mammalia; order Didelphimorphia; family Didelphidae; genus Monodelphis; species Monodelphis domestica. The sequence goes on from NC_077227.1 coordinate 449,155,385, forward strand.
AGTTGAGAAAAACTGGATTTGTCTTGGAGACAGAACTGGGGGGGTGGAAGAATCAAGATTTGTGTTTTTAAAAATTGATTTTATTGATATCTTATTTTTATAGCACCTTTAATTCCAATGTATGCTTCATCCCCCTCCCTAATCTAGCCAGCCATCCTTTAAAAGAAAGAAGGAGGTAGTTGACATTATTCTTATTAAGTGCTTACTGTATGCCAGGCACTGTGCTAATCATTTAGGATACAAATATGAATAAAAAGACAGATCCTGTCCTCAAGGAGCTTATATTCTAATAGTAGAAGATAACACATAACAGGGAAATGGAGACAGCGGGGGGAGCAGGGAGGTACTCATGTGAAGGCTTGGTGGCAAGTTTTAGAACTACAGGCCAAAGGGGAATGAAGTGTGATTTCCTGGTACCATCCTCAAAATGGAAGAGAAGGAAGAAGCATAGTAGAAGGATATTGCAAAGTGAAAAGGCTCAGTGGTCTGGGGGAAGTAGTAGGGTGAGAAAATAGCCAAGTGATAGTGACAAAATCCAAAGTGTCAGAAACATAGCCAAGAGGGGAATAATGATGTGATAGTGTATGTAGAATTCCACATCCCAAATCCCCACCACTGCAAAGGAGGAAGAGAGGTGTATTTTCTTAGCTTTTGAGAGCCAAGACTTCTGCAGAAACTTTGGGGTCAATCTTTTTAGCTGGCTACAGTTAAAAGAGTCTGTTCATTCCTTTTATGAAAAAAATATCAAATGCAAAATAAGATATAGCCTGGTTAAAAAAATAATGTCATAATGATAAAAGATGTGGAAAGGCTTGGCATTTGGATAAGGGGATACAAATGTGTATATGTGTATGTGTGTTTTATAGATGTAATTCAATAAATCATTTGAGGATACTAAATCATCAAAAATGTGTTTAAGGCATTTAGAATAAGGATGATCCAGGAACTCCTAAAAATGGGTTAGGAGAAGAAGGGACAGAGACAAGAAGAAAGAAAGAGAAAAGAGAGAGGTAGGAGAAAGAGAGAGACAGAGAGAATATCATATATAACCTTTAGAGGGAAAAGGGCACATCTATGTAAACTACCCAAAAGTATATAATTCTAATAGTAAGGCAGGCATAGTTAAACAGTCTTCAAGGAAAGGCCCATCATGATGGTTAAAAAGGTACAATTGAACATCTGCCCAAGGAATTCAAGAAATATCCTTTGGAGATTTAAGAAAAGGAGAAAGCAGAAAATAGTATCTTCAGGAAGAGATTGAAGAGGAAGTATGGAGGGAGTGGTAATAATTTATTTCCAATTATTGGAGGTGGGGGGAAATGAGAAAAAGAAAGAAGAGATCAAATTATTAGAAAGAAATAAGAAATGAAGCAAGAAACCTACATGAAGAAACTAGTTCTTGCAGAACAAAAGAGATTCAGAATTCTGCTTTGCCTGGAACTCACAGGAAGAGGACATACAGTGGGCAGACAGCAAGTCACAAAGTCAATGCAGGAGAAAGCGAATAAGTTGTTATAGAAGAACCTGAGGTTTCACAACAGCAGCAACAATAAGGAAAATTAGAAGAGGAACAGGAACATAAAACCTGAAATGAGGAAGAAGTTGAATGAGAGTCAGTGTAGTACATAAAGTAGAAAGAATATTGGATTTGGTATCATAGGAACTTGGTTGGAATCCTAGCCCTGCCTCTTACTGGTGTTATAATCTTGGGCAAGTTTTCTAAACTCTGGTATGCTTCAGGCTACAGATCAAATGAAGGGGAAGAAAAAACTTAAAAGAAATTTTGAAAGATTAATTTAAATCATACAGATAGTGGTAGGGGGATCATAACTTGAAGTATGACTGCGCAAAACAAAAGGCGTAAAATGCACAAGGCAAGATGTGAATTTGAGAAGAGAAAGGGAATGTGATTTTAGCTTGGTAATTTGCTATGTGCTAATAGTAATTTCCAGCAAATGAGGCTGGGAAAGGACATTTATTGCATATGAAGTACTGGTTTGGGGGCTCTTCATACTGATCACCAAAGGAAATAAGCAATCTTTTTCTCTCTTTGTCTTCTCTTTTAGAGAGCTCAGCTACCATGGGTTCAATGATCATTTCTTTGCAGTTAACTGCCAACTCTACATAGGCATACTAAATCTCTCTTCTTTGCTCCAATCCCACATTAAGAACTGCCTGTTGGACACTTCCAACTGGATGCCTCCAAGGCATTGGATACCCAATAAGTCCAAAGCAGAATTCATTATTCCCCCCTCCCCAATTACTCTCTCCTCCAAACTTACTCATTTCTATCAAAGTCACCACTATCCTTCTAGTAATCCAGTTTGGCAACCTAATTGTCTTCCTCTATTTCCCTCATGCCCCATAACCAATCATTTACCAAATCTTGCCAATGGCTCTACCTCTACAATATCTCTTTTATCCATCCTCCTCTCTTCACTCACTTGACTCGAATTCTGGTCCTTTTACCCTGCCTCATCTGGCACTCACAAAAACAGGAAATGAATTGGGCTGAGAGCATTTAGCAAAATTAACAGAAAAGAAATAAACAAAACACAATTGCTAGACCCAAAGTACCAAGAGAAGGGAAAAAAAAGTGAGGACAATAACATAAATCCTGACATGTGGAAGAAATTGAATGAGAGGCAACAGACACAAAGGAAAGAGCATAGAATTTAGAGCCAGAGGACCTGGGTTCAAATCCTACCCTGACAGTATTTATGTAATCTGAGCATCAGTCTTCTGTGTAAAAAGACAAGGTTGGAATAAATGGTTTCTCGGGTTTCATCTAGTTCTAAATCTGGTATCTTATTGAGATGGAGCCAGAGCATTTGGGTTCAAATAACTTACTCAGGCAACTTACTCAGGCAACTTGTTGGCCCAGAAGATTAGGCCCAGAGTCAGAAAGCCCAGAATTGAAATCCTCCTTGGTTACTTCTAGCTGAGCAACTCTGGGCAAGTCACTTAAACTCTATTTTCATCAGTTTCCTTAAGTATAAAATAGGGATAACAACAGCCTACCTGATAGGATGGTTTTGAGGATCAGAGGAGATCTTATTTGTACAATACTAAGTACAGTGTGGTTCTAGCATGGTAGGAGCTATTCATTTGTTTTTACTAGCTAAATGATCGAGACCTACTAAAATAATCTTATGAAAACTGACCATGTCACTATCCTGCTCAAGAATCTTCCATGCTTCCCTGTTCCTTCAAGGATAAAATATGAACTCCTCAGGTTGGCATTCATTGTCTGATTCCAGCGTATATTTTTAGGCTTCATTCAAACTACTCCCATGCACATACTCTATAATCGAGCCACAATGGCTTCCTTGCTCTTCTTTGAAGCTGACATTCTATCAACCAGCTCCATACCTAGAATGCACTCTCTTTTGACTTCTGACTCCTAGCATTCTTGACTTATTTTGTGGCCCAGCTCATGCAGCTTTTCCTGATCTTGCAAACTGTTAATATCCGTTCCCTCCTCAAATTATCAAGGATATACCAAAAGATAAATATATTATATCTTCCTGGAAGAATATAAAGATCTTAAGAGAAAAAAATGTTGTTGTTTGGGAGGGGGGTAGTTTCTTTTGTTTTTGTTGTATCCAAATGTTTAGCACAGATTCTTGTATATACTAGGAAACCAATAAATGCTTGCAGCATCAGATTAGATCCTGAAGTGGAGCTTACCACATATATTGTTCAAAATTGAAAGATAAAATTTGACTGGAAAAATGTATGATCATGGATCTAAACCAAGGATGGGAAAAGATCATGTTTGTAACTATTTTGTGTCCCCAAAGAAACTGAAATAGAAAAATATTTAAGTATATAGCACCTTTTTTTTGCACAAAATAAGAGGGATGATATGGGGAGGGGATTTCAGCTGTTTCTACAAAAGGTGAGAGGGCTTGAAGTAACCAACAAAAGACTCATGAAACCAAATATTTAGACTGAAGGATGCTTATTTAGATACACATGCTGGGAGTCGGGAATATACTTGGAAGTGAGCCAGGAAAATTGAGAGGGTTTATTTAGGTGCAAAAAAAAATTGTGAAAAATACCACCTTTTCTGATTATGTTATGATAATAGCTGAAATTAATTTCTTGGAAGCTAGAACATTTGGGCACAGGAATAGGGAAGAAGAGAAAATTTATTTTATAACAGGAAGAGTTTTAAGAAGATCAGAGAAATGATCAAAAGGAGGAGAGCCTGACTTTCCTTTTAAGATCTTATAGAGTGATAAGACCTGCTAAAAATAGTGAACAAAGTCTTCAAGAGAAGGAATAAAGCCCAAGGCTTTAGAGAATAAAACAGACAGCAGTTTCAGATGTATTTAATGAAGGAAAAACAGGAATAACAACAAAAGTGAAAGGATCAGGGAAGAAATAGAGATTATGGGAAAAATAAACAAACTGTTTTGTGGCATAGTGGGTAGAGCACTCTGGATTTGGAATTCTAAAGACTTGAGTTCAAATCCAGCCTCAGGCATATACTAGCTGTAGGACTCTGGTCAAATCACTTAACCTCTGTACATGTCAATTTCCTTATTTGTAAAATGGGAATAATAGTATCTATTTCCAAGGATTGTTGAGAGGACAGATATTTGTAAAGTACTGTGTAAATGCTAGCTATTATTATTTATACACATGTGAATTATTAGAATCCAATTGAGAAACCAAGACTAACATACACAACAGAGGCTGAGTTTAGTGGAAAGAACATTGAATTTAGAATTAGAGACTTGGGTTTGAATCTCTTTTCTTTTTCTTGATCAAGATACTAAACATCTGGGGGCCTGAAATTCTTCATTTATAAAATGACAGAATTAATTATGACATTTCAAAGTTTCCTTGCTCTTCAAAATCATACTGTTTTGTATTATTAAATACAAAAATAATGATAAGATCATTCATTTATGTGTTGCCTTTTATTTTGTTTTCTATTTACTTATCTATCTATCTATCTATCTATCTATCTATCTATCTATCTATCTATCTATCTATCTATTTGTTTATTTATTTATTTTAAACCCTTACCTTCTTACCTTCAATACTTGGTATTGGTTCCAAGGCATAAGAGTGTTAAGGGCTAGGCAATGGGGGTTAAGTGACTTGCCCAGGGTCACACAGCTGGGAAGTGTCTGAGGCCAGATTTGAACCTAGGACCTCCTGTCATCTCCTGGCTCTCAATCCACTGAGCTACCCAGCTGCCCCCTGTTTATTTTTATCAATTACATGTAATAACAAATGTCCACACAAGTTTTCCTAAGTTATATTATTGAACTTATCTCCCTCTCTTCCTTTCCTTCCCCCTCCTGGTGTTGGCAGGTGATTTGATCTGGGTTATACATATATTATCATGCAAAATATATTTCTATATAGTTCATTTTTGTAAGTGAGTAATCTTATAAAGCCTTATAAAAATCTTATAAATATTACCCCAATGGTAAGATTATTTAAATCATTATTGATCCATGGTAGGAGTTGAAAGGCTTTGGAATTTTGGATATTCACTTTTTTGTATGGCTGGCTTATTGCTTATAAAGTTTTATAGGGAGAAAGGAAATCTATTCAGTGTAATCTCTTTAATTCACAAATATAACATTATAGAGCCAGGAGGGTCTCAAAGAGGAGCGTCAGTCTTAGGGCTCATATGCTTTGACCATTTTTTTTTCCTCTCATTTGGTGCTAGAAAATGAGTTGTCCTGATCTAAATAGAAACCATTGACAACTCTTATAAAGAATTGTATTGTATATAAAGAATATAGAAGGCAGCTCTCTAAATAAAAACAGTGGTGGCATAAGATGCACAGTCAAGACTATAAAATCAATTAATTATTTAATCAAATGATTGATTAGTAAAAGTTTAATTGCCTTAGGAATGAAAAATATTGATGCCAAGTGGGAAAATGGCAGTATAGACATTTTTTTTATTCAAACATTAAATATCAGGAACATTTTTGGAAAGTAGCCTAATCTCGATTCTTCTCTATCTCAAAGTTCTCAAATTTATCCTATATCTGTTGTCAGATGGATTCTTCTAAAATATGGCTTTGCACATCTCTCATCCCTTTGTCCAGGTGACTCCAATAAAATAGTAATCTAATAGGCAAATACCTATAGTACATTGTTCAAATTCATTGGATTTGCATTCAAGGTCCTCCACAATCTAGCCTAAACCTGTCACTCTAACCATATTCCATCATGAACTCTCTGATCCAATCAAATTGGTCTACCCATTGCCACTTGAACTGCCTTCTCATTTTCCACTTCTGGGCCTTTTGTTCATATTAATTTTCCCACATGGAATACCTTCCCTGATACTACCCTTTTTTCAAGGCCTAGAACAAGTCCCATCCCCTCAGTGAAATCTTGTTCCCAGCTCGTGTGGGGTTTCTAGGCTCCAGTCTCTCCCCCTTTTGGTCCTTGTTTCAAAACTAACATGCTAGCTGCTATCAATTCTTATTTTTTTTTTAATTGATGACCTGTCTGCAACCCTACTCACTCAGTCATCTCCATGGAAGGCAATGACAATGTCTTTTGATTCTGTTTCCCCACTATCTAGCAGAAGGCCTCTCATATACTCAGAAATTAAAACCTTATTCCTCTGATGTCACCAGCCCTTTATAAAGCCTGGCAAGGAAGAGACAGATGGGGCTGATAAATGGTAGAAATCAAGTATCTACCACCATAATTTCACAATATTCATTCCATATAACATAATGACTTCCAGTGTGCTTGGCAGGTTGAACTGAGACTGAAGGACCCATTCATCACTCATAGTTTGCCTACTCAAGCTGTGGAGGAGGGACAGAGAAAGGGAGAAGTGGAAACAAAAGGAAGGGGAGAAAAAAAAAGAGGGTGGGGAGAGAGGGGTGGAAGAGAGAGGGAGATGGGGTAATAGAGAAAGGAAGGAAGGAAGCAAGAAAGCAAGGAAGCAAGGAAGCAAGGAAGCAAGGAAGGAAAATTGTTTATAGATCATTCCAGGCAGCTCTTATGATTTCTATTCATCAATGGAGTACTAAGTAGATAGATGTCTCCTTGTTGTCCTCTAGGTTTGAGTAGGGAAAAGAACAGTGATACACCGAGGTTTAATGAAGGCTGAAAGAAAGAAGGGCCCCAAGCTAGTTTTCCTTTCTTCCTCTTCTGGCTCTGCTTCTTCCTCTCTAAACTTTGAAATTATGTCTCAGATGTCTCCTGACCTTGAAACTTCCATCAGTATCTAATGGACTTTTCTCTCTGGACTGTTCCTCAGACCAACCACCACCCCACCACTGCCATTGATGAGTTTCTCATGGAATCTCCATTTTTAAAGAAGGGCCCCAAGTCTTCCTCTCCTGGTTTTGCTTTTGGGTCTTTGGGCTTTGTGCACCACATCTGGATACCTTCTCTCTCAACTGACTTTCAGCTTCCTTTTTGTGTTTCTTCCTTTATAAGAATGCAAGCCCCTTGAAGGCAGTAGCTGTCTTTCTTATTTATTTTATTTGTATCCCTAGTGCTAGGCATACCTAACACATATAAAGTGCTTGTTAATCGACTGACTGACTGACTATAAAGCCAGGGTCTGAGACATAAGAATTAGAACCAGAAGGGATCCTAAACAACTTCTAGTCCTAGTATTCAAAACATGGTATCCATGAACTTGCTTGGCTTGTTTTTTTTTTTAATATGTTTGGATGGCTGTATTTTAATATAACTCCTTTGAGATTATATATTTATATTTTTTCAATTAATTCATTTGTTACATTAAAATACCCAATTAACTCCCTCCCTCCTTCCCCTCTCCCATTAGAGAAGGCATCTTGACAAAAGATATATGTAAATAAAAACTATGTCTAATTTATTTCTACTCATCAGTTCTTTCTCTGGAGCTAGACAAGTTATTCTTCAAACAATCTTTCTATTGCTGTATATAATATGATGTTCTCTTGTGTCTATATATTTAACTTTAATTTGTGCATTTAAAAACATTATTCTAAGGTCCTTTTTCTCATTTCAGGATTAGAGGCTGAAAGGGGGAAATAATTCAAACATGACCATTGTCATCATTACTAAGTGATGTATAACAGAGTCCTGCTATTAGGGGCTTACAGTCTAAAAAAGGCACCAATGTGGGCTGCAGATGCCCATATGGTTGAATAAGCACAGATTATGTATTTAGAATATATTCAGTCTAAGAGGAGAGTTTGTTAGGTTGGGCTGAGAAAAACTATACAACTATATTTATCTATGTATCTTATAATTTATCTGTCATCTAGCTCCTTCCCCATTTATCATATATTTAATTTATTTATCATCTTTCTACATACTTATCTATCATCTATCTTTCTATCATCTTTTATCTAATTTATCCTCTTTCTTCTTACCTGTATATCATATATTGATCTTCTGATTTATCTATTCTTTCTACTAACCTATCATCTAATCTATCCATCCATCTATCTATCTATCCATCTATCTATCTATCTATCTATCTATCTATCTATCTATCTATCTATGTATCTATCTTTCTATCCATCTATCCATCTATCTATCTATCTATCTATCTATCTATCTATCTATCTATCTATCTATCTATCTATCCATCCATCTATCTATCTATGTATCTATCTTTCTATCCATCTATTTATCTATCTCTTTAGAAAAAGCAAAGTGAAGGTGAGGAATAACCCTAACCCTAGTATCTCATTTAGGATGGCAACTCTATGAGAGAATGTGGGAGAGCAGTGTCCTCACTAGATTTTAGTTTCATATCTATTAACTCCAGACCCAAGTAACTCCAGAACAATGGTTCTCAAATGTATTGAATCTAAGGACCACGTGGGCACAGCTAGCACACTAAGAAGCATTTGTTTTTCAAAAAAAAAACCCTTATTCAAATTAATGGCAAGAATGGCATGGAATTTCCAAAGTAACTAATGAGATGGCTCATAATTGTATCACATACTTCAATACTTATTACATATTCAAAAGAAATTATTTCCTTCCAGAAGGAAAAATATAGAAATGGTTACATTTTAAACATGCATGTTGTAAGAAGCTATCTGTAAAAGCTTTCTGTCTGGGATATCTGATGTAAATTATATGGTCTGGTATTAAAGTCAAAAGGAGGGGACAGCTGGGTGGTTCAGTCCATTGAGAGTCAGACCTAGAGATGGGAGGTCCTAGGTTCAAATCTGGCCTCAGACACTTCCCAGCTGTGTGACCCTGGGCAAGTCACTTGACCCCCATTGCCTAGCTCTTACCACTCTTCTGACTTAGAGCCAATACACAGTATTGACTCCAAGACAGAAGGTAAGGGTTTAAAAAAATTAATTAATTAAAAATTAAAAAAAAATAAAGTCAAAAGGAACCTTAGGGATCATTTCATTCAATTCCTCAATTAGAGAAAAGGAGGCTGAGGCTCAAGGATGGAGGGAAAGTGACTTGCCCAAGGTCACTCAAATAGTAATTAGAAGTAGTAAGGATTTTCAAAAACTAGTCCTCTAAGTCCAAACTGAATACATTTGCCTTTGGAGTGGGAAAGAGCCCAATCCAATAAGGGGGGAGGCCCTGGGATGTTTTCTGTCTTAGTCCCCACCACCGACTTTCTGTAGGCAGTTCAGAAATTGCTCAGGCTCCACTCCTCAGTTTCCTTATTTTCAAGGTGGGGCTAATATTATCTGCTTCCTTAACTCACAGGGTTGTGACAAGGATAAAATGAGAGGGCCCATGAACGTACTTAGAAATGATGAAGTACTACTCCAACACAGGGATTAGTACATAAAGCAGGCTCCCAGTGACAGGGTGCTGATGGCCATGGTTTGGTTTCAAATAGTCAGTGCCATGACATCACTGTTAGCCTAAGTGCTGGTGAGGAGATGATAAAAGCTCCTCATTATAGCCTCCCAAACCCCTGACCCCACAATGGCCTTTCATCTTACATTCGCTTTGGGTTCAAAGGCATAAAGGGCCACATTAGGAGAGTGGCCTCCCTCCATCCTATGCTTAATAAGCATTTACTTTCAGAGCTCAGGAGTTTTCCCAGAGAAGAAAGAGAAGATTCACTGGTTTGACTTGTGTGCCCATATAACTGATTCTTATTTCATAACTAGAACATCTAATTCCACCTTGGAATATTCAAGGGGAAACATTAGTCCGAACAAAAAAACACAGATGTGTAAAGATCGTAGGTATACGATAGATAGGTGAGAGAAAGAGACAGAGAGAGGGAGAGAGAGAGAGAGAGAGAAGGTGAAAGGCAGAGAGACAGAGACAGAAGGACAGAGGGGAGAGAAAGAGAGAGTTTGCATTTTAGGAGGTACTACTCACTACTTCAGGTCAATTAGGTGACATAGAGTGCCAGGCTTGGAGTCAGAAAAACCTGAGTTCAAATCCAGCCTCAAACACTTACTAGCTGTGAGACCCAGGGCAAGTCACTTAATTGTCTTTGCTTCAGTTTCCTCATCTGTAAAGTGAGCTAGAGAAGAAAATGACGAAACATTCCAGTATCTCTACCAAGAAAACCCCAAATGGGGTCAAGAGTCTGACATACTGGAAATAAAAAACAACTCCCTAATCAATTATACTATATTGAGACATCTGTATTCATATATAGTGTTTCTGTATGTGTGTATATAAATACATACATACTATATATAATGTGCATATATGTATAGTGAGATATATGTATATAGATATAGATATATAGATATATATCTCAGGTACACATAAGTAGAGAAAATGACATGTATGGTAGAGAGTTAGAGTAAAAAAGATCTGAGTTCAAATCCTAACCCACACATTTCAATATTATGTGAAAGTCCCTTAAGTGAGCCAAGTCACTTGAGTTCTATGAGTCTCAGTTTTCTCACTTGTCAAGAAGAGCTAATTATGCCTGGAGTAACTAAACTCCAGGGCTGTTATGTATACATATGTGTGTATCTATGCATATATAGAGAGAAATGTAAAAATATACAACATACATATGCACTACATGTATATAATGTTATAAACTTTAAAATGCTATTAAACATGCCAGTTTGTGTGTATGTGTGTGTGCCTGTAGGTACAAGGGTGAATGCTGAGCTGAAGAGACAGAGAAAAGATTAGACTTCAGCTTTCAGTACTAATGAGTCAGGAAAAGGTTTGTATGAAAAGTCAAAGGCGTGAGTGAATCAGCCTGCTAAAGGTCACCCTGGCAATTCACTGCCTCCCACAACATTCGCCACTTTTAGTCGTGGAGGGGGCGTCTCACCACCCTCATCCTGGAGCTTCGTGGCACCTTATTCCCCGACACCAGACCTCATGAGAAAGGAGGCTTTGCAATCTGGACAGCTGATGCACCAAAGTGCCTGAAGTCACAAGAACTGAAGTTGGGATTTGCATGCTGGAGATCTGCTCCTATGCTTTGGGCTTTGCTACCTCATTCCTATCGTTTTCATGCTCTGGATCAATAATAATAACAATAATGATGATAATTATAGCTAACATTTATTTATCTAGTACTTAGTATGTGCCAAGAATTGGGCCCAGCACTTTTGACAATTATTATCTTATTTGATGCTCACAACAACCCTGGGAGGGAGTTGCTATTATTATCCCCATTTTACAGCAGTTACGTGATTTGAGCAGGGTCGCACAGTGTTTTAGGCCAGATTTGAACCCAAATCTTTCTGACTCTAGGACCCCTACTCTATCCACTACAGATTTTTCTTTCATGAAGGATTTCTGAGCCCAGAGTTAGGCATTCCTTTATGAACTTTAGATTACTCCACCCAACTTAGTCTAACAGAAACAGGAATGTCTACACCCATACTTAAGGATTAAGTAATTAGGAGGATGGCCTATGACAGAAATGTGCTAACAAATGACAAATCAGAAACAATTGACAGACCCGTGGCCTGTCCTAAGTCAAGCTTAAGCTACCATTGGTACATGTGAGACACAGGAAAGTGATGTAAAAACCATCTATATATTTTGCATCACTTCCTCTCTCTGGCCTCTTTTGGTGAAGAGGTGGCTCTGGCAGCAACTTGCTGAGCATTTTGGCATCTTGGTGTGGCAGCAGCTATTGCCCAGTTTTGGCGGTGAGTTTTCCTTGATATTATACTGGGAGAAGCTTAGTAGCCTAGTTCAGGCGAGGCATCTTCACTGAGCTCTCTTGGAGTTTAGCCTGATTCTTTTCTCCTTTACCTTCCAAACCCTATCCTCTTAGAAAAAGCCTGTAATCTTTTCCAAAGACCATGAGATCTTTGAACTCCCTCTGGCTCAGGCCAAGTGGGAGAAATTCTATACCCACTTCTCTCTCTTCTCCTTAATTCCTTCCCTCTATATTAATTAAAATCACCATAAATTTCCAACTGACTTGGGTATTTTATTTGGGATTTTCTCTGGTGACCAAATTAATTTAGATTAAGTCACAACCCTAAAATTACCTTTATACCTTCATAATACTGACCAGGTAGATCTATATATACTTTAGGTAGAACTGTCTAGATTGGCTTTCCAATAGGAGGGACAAGCTATTCTGAGATATGGGATCTGAATGAATGCTATAAAATATTTATTAAATTCTTACTTTGTGCTAAGAGGGTGTGTGTGGTGTGTGTTCAGGGAGTAGCAGCACCTCTGGCATGAGGGCTTGCTGAACCCTTTTCAGGGCTGCTCACCCACCTTGGGTGTCTACCCGTCACCCAAGGCCCACCTGTGGCTCCAAGAAGCTGTAGCAGGACTACCACCCCATAAACTCTCCAGGCAGATGGGATAAACCAAGCTGAGAGTAACCCACAAGCCTCAAACCCTTCAGTGATTTAGGGATTGTCTACCTCAAGCAGGTGAAGACTTCTTCCAGCAACAGAGTGGGCCCATGAGGATAATTCGTTCCAATGGTCATGGAGGCCACTGAAGTTGGGTCTGTGAAGCTCTTTGAGCCTGACCATCCACGGCATCCCAGGCCATTGCCAGGAATCCTAATTTGGCCTTGAGGTTGTACTTCAATGATGTTGGAGGAAAGAATGAGGCTGAGGACATTGTGCAACTCTCCCTGATGCCAAGTACTACGTGAAAGGTTGGGGACACCAACAGAAAATCCAGATGGTTTCTGCTCTCAATGGTCACATTCTAATTAGGGAAGATAATACATCTAGAAGGCTGGTGCGCCATGATTGACAGAAAATGATAGCACCTACCTTACCGAGTCCTAATGAGGATTGCATGAAATAAGCTATCTAAAGCATTATGTTAAACTTGGTACTATCTGAATGCTATTAATATTATTGTTTTCATTAATATTATAATGGAAAGGCAGTGCTGAGGGTACCATAACAGGACAGATGGCAGATTGCACAATGTTAGAGTCCAAAGAAAGTTTAGAAATCATCTGGTTTGACCCTCTCATTTTAAAGATGCTAGAATAGATACTCAGGAATTAAATGAATTAGTCAAGGTTTCACCCAGCTCATGAAGAAGGAAAGAGCTTTAAAGAACCCTTCATGTTATGGATGAAGACTGATGAAGCCCAGAAAGGCCACAGGATCTTAGGGTCATAAATCAGGACCTGAAAGCAATCTCAGAGATCATCCAGCCAAATCCCCTAATTTTACTGATGAGACAGAAAAGGGAAATGACTTATCCATGTTGACACAGCTAGTAAATGACAAGATATAGAATCTGACCTCATAACCTCTCTCTCCAAATTTAGCACTCATTCTAATAACTTGTCTATGATCACATGCTGAGCAGAGTCTATCTCATAAGGTTGTTGTGAGGAAAATTCTTTGCAGACTATAAGACACGATATCAAGTGAGCTAGTATTATTTTAATTTAATAGCCTAATTATTGGATAATATATAAATGCATATATTATACATATTAATAATAGTAAGGTAGCAATATCATGTGTATTAACAATATCATATATTTATTATATTGTGGTATTGATATATAGTTGAGTATTTTATATATGTTAAGAATATGAATAGTATTAACATGTATATTATTAATCAAATTAAAATGTAACATCAATAATATTGTTATCCACATTTATAATATTATATACTACATTATACTAATGAAACACACTGGCAAAAATTATAGCCAAGATTATGGATTGATTTAGTAAGGAAATAGCAAGGGTGACCGGCTAGCTCATGTGTGACTCAAACCTTTAACTTTGGAACTTCTAGCAGGGCATTCTACTAGGCTATATTATACCCATTTCAGACTTTGGAACTGGACATGTAGAGGATGATGCTATAAACTCAAGGACTTATATCTAATTAATATATGGCCATCAGGTCTACTAGCCACTACTACTACCAACTTACAAGCTCAATGAAGGGGAAGAGAAAGGAATAAACATTGATATAGTACAGACTATGAGCCAAGCACTGTAAGGACTTGCAAATACTATCTCATCTGATCCTCATTTTTTTTTTTGGTAAGCCCTTTTTTTTGTAAGCCCATCTTAGAATCAATACTATGTTCTAAGGAAGAAGAGCTGTTAAGGGCTAGGCAATGGGGGTTAAGTGACTTGCCCAGGGTCACACAGCTAGGAAAATGTCCTAGGCTGGATTTGAACCCAGGACCTGGTGTTCTCAATCCACTGAGCTACCCAGCAGCCCCCTCTGATCCTCATTTTCAATCAGTTACTCTGCTTGTTTTCAACTCTACAAACTTCATGCCCCTGTGCTGGGAGCCTCCCTCCTTTTCAGATTCCTTTTATGTATTACCCCACTTTCCCCCAATTTGGTTTTAAGTTCCTCAAGAGCAGGATCAATCTTTGTTTTCCTTATCTGTATCCCTAATACTTAGTCAGGTGCAAATAACAAGATGTAAAAATTACCTTGCAAATGAATACCTTCCTTCTCTTCTTTCTTCATCCCTCTTCTTCCCTTTCTCCTTTCTTTCTTCTTTTTCTCCTCTTCCTTCACCCCTCTGCCTTTTCTTCTCACCCTTCTTCCCATCTCTTTCTCCCTTCTCCTTCTTATACTTCTCCTATTCATTATCCCAGGATACTCCAGTCACAGTAGGCCAGGAAGCAGCAGTAGGGCAGGACCTCAGCTCTTTTGCTCACGTTAGGAATATAGTGATTGGCATGGAGATGAACTAGTCTAAATATCTCAGTTCTTCCCCCAAAGCCTCTCATCCTTCAGTGTTCACTGAATACCTCAATCTTTCCCTCTTGCCTTTTGCCTGAAATGTGCCCTGCCCCAGTCACCCTTCCATTGGAAAATGGGCCCAAGGAGAGAGCTCTCTCACCAATAACAAACACCAAAATTCTCTACCTCCAAACTGAGCACCAGTTCACACACCTTCTACTCCCCACACCCACACGTGAACTTTCAGAATTCCCAGACCTACAGGTTTCTGAGGCAGCAAGACCGCCATTCCCATAATCACAGTCTGGCCAGGATCAATAGTTATGCCCCCTCAAGGAGCCACTCTCTGTATCCCAAATCACCAGAGGAGGAGAATATAAAAATAATTAAGTGTAGAGCAGATTTCATATTTGTGGGAGTTTTGAGGGAGGTAACTTTTGGGGGGGATAGAAAAATTTGGGGGGGAAATGTAATATTTGGCTGGATTTTCTTTGACTAATTAGCATCCCCTCTTAGCATTTTAAGTAACTGCTCATTTAGATCAGTGAATGATTGCTCTGAGATTAGAGTGTGGGGAGAATCTTTCTGTTGGGAATAATCTACTTATGTTGCTGTTTGTTTGAAGCAGTGATAAACAGAGATTTTTTTCCCCCTCCTAGACATGTCAAGCGTAAGAGAGAACAGGGTGATTAATGAACCCCTGCTTTTTGCCAATAAATTTCCAGCTTCAGATATAAATTCATAGTTTCTACTGAAAGGAAAAGGGCATTATCCAAATTCTATAGCCCATTTAAATCAGTTACATTGTGAGCTATTTCTGGTCCTTAAGATAGTTTAGATAATTTTTCATTTGCTCTACTGGGGATGCCACTTTGTGCTCTGTTATTTATAATCTGCAGAAATTAATTATGCTGCTAATTAACAGCTTGCAAACAAATTATTGCTCAAGGAGTTATTTATTCAGTTATGAAAGCACAGCTTTAGGGCTGTATATAGATTTGTTTTTATGGCACTTTTATTCTTTCTTTCTTTTTTTTTTTGTCTCTGCATTTTTCTGCCTCTGAGGTTCATTAAAGGTCTGCTATGGGTGTAAGTTTCCAGCTGATGACAATTAGTCAGCCTCCCAGTAACCAAAAATGGTTCTAATGACTTTATCTACCAGATTTGGGGGGGGGGGGGGCGAAGATCAGAGACATATACTGAATGCTCAATACATATCTTCTGGAGTTGGGTGGACTTTTTTTTTTAACTTGTCAAGTTAACAAGAAATTATTAAGGTCCTATGTGCCAGGCATTGTGCTAAATGCTGGAGATACAAAGAAAGCTTAAAGAGCTTATAGTTGACCAGGGGAGACAATATAGAAAAATAAAATCCGTAGGGGAGGTCAGCTAGGTTCCTCAATGAATTGAGAGCCAGGTCTAGAGACTCCTGTGTCTAAGAAGGAGGTTCTGGGTTCAAATATGACATCAGACACTTCCTAGCTGTGTGACCTTGGGCAAGTCATTTAATCCCCATTGCCTAGCCCTTATCACTCTTCTGCCTTGGAACCAATACACAGTATTTATTCTAAAAAAGAAAGTAAGGGTTTAAAAAAAAACATCATGTAGAAACAGGATATATGCAGGATAAAATGGAGCTAACCTCAGAGGAAAGGCATGTCTTTGCAAACATGATGTATGAAACAGCAAGTATGCCTGTTTGCTCCTTTGTTGTTGTTGTTCAATCTTTTCAGTCTTATCTAACTTCATGACTCTCTCTGGAATTTTCTTGGCTGAGACACTGCAGTGGTTTTCCATTTCTTTCTCTAACTCATTTTACAGATGAGGAAACTGAGGCACACAGGGTTAAGTGACTTGGTCAAGCTCACACATTTAGGAAGTATCTAAGGCCAGATTTAAATTCAAGAAGCTAAATCTCCCTGATTCCTAGACCAGTGCTCTATTCATTGTACCACTTAGCTTTCTAGTTATGGCCATCCTCTCCCAAAATCTTCAGAGGCTCCCTGTTGTCTTTAAGGTAAGATAAAGCTCTTCAGTTTGTTATTTAAATCTTTCCACAGGGTAGATCCCACTGCCTTTCCTGCTGCTCTCATTTGTTCATTCTTCATCCAAACTGCCTTGGAAGAGATTCCCATAGATGACATCCCAGCTCTCCCTTCCTGCCTTTCATAAGTGTTACTCCAGGTATGGATACAACCCCTCCTCATGCACACCTGGTAGAATCTCTAGGTTCTCTTAAAGCACAGGATAAATACCAATTTCCACAGAAGACCATTATTGAGTCAATTACACTCTCTCCCTCTTAAAATTACTCTCCTATACTTTGAATTTACTTGCTCTGTCCTAGTCATGTCTGCACAATAGAATATAAGATCTTTGAGGTCAGGGTCTGTTTCATTTTCCATTTTTTATCTCTACAGTCAAGCACAGTGCTTAAATGTTGATGGAATTAAATAGAATTTTGAAGAGATAGTAAGGCAATAAGGAAGGGGGAAGGTGTCAGGAGGGAGAGGGATTCTCAAAGTCTTAGCATTGTCTGTTGATTAATCCAATGTGGAAAACTAATTTTTCTCTGTAAAAACCACAGCTTTTCCTGAGAGCAGAGACTATACCTCCCTTGCAACTTTTCTTTTGCATATTCAAACCCTCTTTGCCTGTAATGATGCCCTATACATAATATATGCATAATAAATGTTTGTTGAGTTGAATTGAACTCCCTGGCCATGATTAAGGTAAAAGAAACAACCTTTTAACATAACTCCTCAAAACTTAGGGATCTTCTCAAGCTGGATCTTATTATATTTGACTTCTAATTTCTGGGACCAAAGGATCCTCTAATCAGAAAGCAGTATGCCATAGTGATTGGAGTGTTGGACTTTGGGTCAGAAACATGGGGTTTTGAATCCTGTCTCAGATACTAACCTTATATGCCGGGATAAATCACTATAAATCACTTACCTTCTCTGTCTCAGTTTCCCTACCTGTAAAATGGGGATTAAAAACTAGCATGATCTGAGAGATAAAAGTATGTCTAATGATCTATAGATCTTAAAATGCTATATGTATAAATGTCATTATTAATTATTGTTGGATTTTATTTTAATATATTTATATAACATAATCATCATATAGCATTATTGTTATGGTCATTATTAACTTTTCAAGGCAAAGTTATAATTCAACAGCTATTGTTTTGTAAATATTTCTCAAATATCCTTTTTTAACAGTAAAAAGCAACAGAGAGAGTATGTGTCTGTTAGACATCTTACACATCCTATGTTGAGGCTTGGTCTGTGCTCTCTGGGCTCATCACTAAAATTCAAGCACAGTGACTAATGAGATTTCATTCAATAAGCAGAAATCTTTTGCTGTTTTATCAAATTTATCAAATGAAATAATACATGTAAAGTGCTTAGCACAGTGCCTGGCACATAGTAGGTACTTATTAAATGCTTCTCTCTCTGTATCCCCTTTCCCTCATTCAGTTACATGCCAAGGATTTTCCCATTTTTTCCATTATTTCCCAAGAAGACAATTCCATGAGTAGTATTGGGGAATGAGCAGCAGATTTTGGATAAAAGCACCTGTGTATTGAAGTTAGATCCATCACTGAGTATTTATATATCTTCGGACAAAATGCTTAATTTAAACTGGGATTCCAGTTTCCTTGTCTATAAAATGAAGGAAGGCTAAATATTTTCTAAGCTCTCTTCTGGTTATAAATCCTATCACCTAACCTGATAGCTCTTGATACGGCACTGCTTAACAACTATGAAAGTCCTTTCTTATATCTTACTTAAGTATCCCCTGCTGAAAAATGACTTTTTAAAGAAGCCAGGCAATGCAACTGAATATCCTTATCTGTACAGTTTGGATCACCTTTGCTACCACAGCTTTCTAAGCTTAAACCTTCAAGCAGCAAGGTAGAATATTGAAGTCCAATGATAATCTTTGTAAATTGCTTTTCATAGTAATTTCCTTGTATGCCCGACATCTGTCAGAAGTGATATAATGTCAGATCTAATTGTAACATAATTTACCACCTATATTACTCATTGTACTGGCAGCAGAGAGAAATGTGATGCTGGAGAAGGGACAGAAGGCTC
Source organism: Monodelphis domestica (assembly GCF_027887165.1). Taxonomy (NCBI): domain Eukaryota; kingdom Metazoa; phylum Chordata; class Mammalia; order Didelphimorphia; family Didelphidae; genus Monodelphis; species Monodelphis domestica. Next base: position 449,174,575 of record NC_077227.1, read on the forward strand.
GTATTTATGGCTGGGGATGAGGGGTCCCTTTCTCTGAGGCCAAACACACAGTTCTACTCTGTGAGCCAGCTATTCAACACCTGTCCTTTAAATGCACCTGCAAAATTGTGCATGAGGAAAATTCAATGTCTCAATGAAGAAGCCAAATGAACATCGGGCCTAAGGCCAATGTACTGCTTCTTTTGAGTTTTGCTTGTAATTTGGTTAGGGAATTTTTTTAAAAAATTATTATTTGGTGGTCCTCTTTGCAAGTATTCCAGCCTTTGAGACGGGAATTGCGCCTATAATCAACCTCATGTGCCAATTATTTTTAAGGTGCCCCATAAGCCAATGATAATTTACAATTACCAATATAGGAAAATAGCAATAGGTAAAATATTTAGGAAAAGAGACATGATTTACCCACATAGACCTTACAGATCTCCCTGTCACAGAGGAAACCATATAAAAAACTCCCTAGTTTAGAATCTGAACTATAATAATCAATGTTTGAGGCTTATGAAAAAATTAACATATAATAAACTCCCAAAGGAATGTTGGGTCATAGAATTTAAAAGCTGAAAGGGATCTGAGACCAATTAGTTTCGCCCAGGTAGGGCTAACTGGATGTGAATCTCCTCCACAGGGATCACAATTAACAATTAAGATATTCCTCACAAATGGGCATGAAGCCTTCACTTGGAGATCTCTGGTAAAGAAGAACCCATGTCCTTCTCAGGCAGCTCACGCCACTTTTGGACAGCTCCAATTGCCAGGAAGTTTTTTCTGCCCTTTAGAGAACTTCTACTCATTGTCTCCAGTTTTGCCCCATGAGGCCAATAAAAAGCTTATTCTCTTTTTTTGTGTAATAATCTATCAATGCTTGGAGATAGATATCACATATTCCTTAAGTCTTCTCTCCTCCAGATCAAAATCTCTGTTTCCTTCAATCTATTCTCTTGTAACAAGAAATATCCCCAGTAATAAATGAAATGATGCAAAGTGAAGTGAGCAGAACCAGAAGGATGTCATACATAGTTACAGCAATAAAATATGATGATCAACTGGGAAAGACAACTATTATCAGCAAATCAAGGATCTAGGACAACTCCAAGGAACTCATGATGAAAAAGGTTATCGGCCACCACAGAAAGAACTGAAAACGTCTATGCAGATTGAAGCACACCATTCTTGACTTTATTTCCTCCATAAATTTTTCTCTATTGTAAGCAATATGTATCTTCTTTCACAATGGGATGAACATAGAAATAAGAATTGTATGACCGCACATGTTCAACATATATTACCTGCTGCCTTGGGGGGGGGGGGGATGAGAGGTAGGGAGACAAAATGGATACAAAATGTCAGGAAATGATCATTTAAATTGTATCAGCATGCAATCTGGAAAAAATTCAAATTCAAATTTTAAAAATTTTCCAAGTAATATGATTTTTGAGTTTAAAGGTATATCAGTTTTATGTCATGTTTCCCCCAGTAGAATGTAAATTACTGGAGAGCACACATTTCTGGGTTTGTTTTTTTTTGCCTGATATCCTCAGTGCATCATATGTAGTTTCGAGTGCTTAATAAATGTTTGCTGAGAAAGTTTTGAATGCTCAATTTTTAGACTGGGTTTCCATAAAGGAGGACTCACCTGTTAGGTATTTAGGACTATCTGAATAAAAAGATTTTCCTGATTTATTTTTAAAGTCAAATCAATAAACTAAGATGTTCTGCATAACAAAGCCCAGGCTTAGACCAGGATGGCAGTGGGAAAGGGAAGAGAGGAAAAGGAGAAGGGTATTGACTTTGTGCTTTTTCATCTGCGTGGACTTCTGCATGCCTTTGATGCTCACTGATCTCAGCTGCCAAAGCCAATGGCATGTACCTGAAACTTGGTGACTGACATCACTTTTGAAATGAGGAAAAAGAAATGAAATATTTTCAGAATAGGCAACTGTAGTCACTTGGATTGCAAATGGAAACGAACATGTGTTGAGGGACCTGAAGGGCCAAAATGCTTCCTCTTGAGCGTAGTACCATGAGGAACAGACAGACGGAGATGTCCTACAGTCTCAGAGGTAGAGTTACAATTGAATTATAAGGGGAAAACGACTCTGTTCTGATTTCATAATTATCATGATCTACTATTATGATCCATCACCAGCAGAGCAGTAGGTGAAGCCACAATAAATCATTGTTATTTATATTGTAACAAATCATAAGGAAGTCTCATTGAGAGTCATAATTCACCCTCACTTCAGAGCATAATTACCCGTATATGACTGTGTATCTGCAGCACGGGTATGTCAATAAGGTAACGATTTATAAATCTGAGCTATATAGGATGAAAACAATTGTAAGCCATATTCTCTGGAAGTCTTGACTGCTCCAGGGAAACAAATGAATTATTCTTGGAACCTGCCAGTGAGGCCTGTTGCTTCTTCAGAACTATATTTTGAATTTATCTCTTCTGTTTCATTCCCAACTCTCCATTAGACAACTTCATCTGGATGTCCCATTAGCATCTCATTTCATCTCAAACTGAGCTCATCCCTGTCTTTGTCCCTTAATCTGCCCATTGCTCTATTTTTCTACCCTTGTTCATGGAACCTCCATCTTCTCATTCACCCGGGCTAATAATCTTAGAGGAATCTTATAATTGTTCTTCCTCTTCACTCTTCTGCATCTCATCAGGTTTTAGATGCTATCATGTCTGTCTCTGCTAAGTCTTTCACCTCTAGCTCTTCCTTGCCATTCCCACTTGATCTACTTGATCTTCTGCCTCTAGTCTGTCCTTTGCCTGATCCAACCTTCATGCTACAGTTTGGTTAATATTCCTAATATATCTCCATGATCATGTCACACCTCCACTCAAAAGCTTTCATTGACTACATTTGCCTACCAAATGCACTTTAAATTCCTGACCCTGGCCTTTAAGACCATCCACATTCTGACTCCAATTTATCTGCCCTTAATTTTCATGTACCCTGCATCTCAGTCAAAATGAACTGCTCTTCATTCCCTCCTCCTCCTGCCATGTTGTCAATGCCTATAATGGAGCCTTCTCATCACCGTCTACTGAATTCCCTCCCTTTCTCCAGGTCCAACTCATCACTACTTTCTTTGTGAAGCCTCTTAGTCCCACTCCCATAATACCCATCAATGAATTGAGTTTTGCTTCATCAAATTTCTTTAAACACTTTGCCTCAATCTCTTATTTGCACTCATCTTGCTTTTCCCGGTACCTTAGTTATTTGTGCAGTTGCCTCCTCCTTACTTAGTAAAAGAGTCTATACCACATCTGCCCTTGAATCCTTAGCCTTTGTTACAATATCTTGCATGTACTAGCCACTTGAGAAATCTTTGATGAACTGAATTCCTCCTCCTACTACTACCACCATTATTTGGGTACTTTTTTCATATCAGGATGATTCCAAGGGCCTGTTAATTGATGCCTTCACCTCTAGTTTCTCTTGCTTTACAATTTAAGCTGCCCAACCTTCTTGTGCTAAGCCTCAATGAATTAAGCTGGGTCAGTTTTCAGGAGACAGACAAATATATTGTTGTTTGTGTTTCCAATTTAATAGAACCATATAGAGCAATCAGAAGGAGATAACAGGATAGAGATGCTACTATAATTTTCCTAAAACGCTTCTTTTCATGGCACCACTCTACTCAAGAACTATACAAAGACTCCCTACTGCCTAGAGGATATAAATCCAATATACATTAATATTCAGAGCTCTCCATGATGTGACCTGAAATTCTCTCCCAGCCTTTTCTACTACCATTCCTCTACATGCCTCCATCCCTCTCTCCATATCTAAATTCACACCATCCCCCCCCCCAAACATATCACATTCACCTCCCATCTCCATGATTTTGTTTCTCCAGGCTTTGGTGTGTCCTCCCCACCATTCTTTATCTTGCCACCCTTTTAATGTTCAGTTCAAATCCTACCTCTCTGTGAGATCTTCCTTGATAACTCTAGCTAATATCAATCTCTCTCATTCCTGATCACATGAAGCACTAACATTAGTAAATACTTTTTCTTGACTCTTCCAAAGTTAATATTTTAATCTATGGCTTGATTTGTTTTTAATTACTCTATACACATATGTAAGTGTGCATTTATGTATATGTTTGTGTGAACAAGGTGGTAGAGTAAATAGAGCACTGGATCTGGATTCAGCAAAATCCGAGTTCAAATCTGTCCTTAGATACTTATTGGCTATGTGACTCCAGAAAACTTACTTAATCTCTGTCTGCCTCAGTTTCCTCACCTCTGATGTGATAAAACTACTACACCCTACTCAGACCATACTTTAGAAGATCTGATTTAGCTATTTCTTGATTAATACCAATGGAGATACTTGGTCTAACAGAATCAAGTCTTGGGAACTCTACATTTCTCCACCCTACTTAGTTTAACAAGGTCAGGAATGTCTGCACCATACTCAAGGATTAAGTATCTGAGAAAATGGCCTTCAACAGACATGTGCCAAAAAGTGGATAAACCCCTGGGCTGTCCTAAGTCAAGCTAAGCTGAAATTGGTACAGATGAGACACAGGAAAGTGACGTAAAACCATCTATATAGGGCACATTGCTTCCTTTCTTCAATCTCTTTTGCCGGAGAGGCTTCTCTGGCTGGCAGCGTGCTAAACATTCTGACATCTTGGTGCAGTGGCAGCTATTCATCTGGGTTTTGGTGGTGACTTTTCCCTTGAGCTAATTCAGGTTCAGGCATCTTGGCTAAGCCCTCTTGGAGTTCAGGCTGATTCCTTCCTCTTTTACTCTCCAAAACTTTACCTTCCATAGCCTCTAATCTTCCCTCCCGGCACAAGCCAGGTAAGAGAAATCTTACAGCTTTTCCTTCTCCCTTCTTCTTAAATGTCTTTCCACTATATTAATTAAGTCATCATGAATTTCCCGACTGACTTGGGTAATTTTTTTAATTATTATTTGGGATATCCATAGCGATCAATAATTATTTAGGTCACAAAGCTAAAATTATCCTTTATAGTTTTGGCTGACCACGTCAGTTGTGATGAAATACCTTCAATATTCTTAACTTTCCTAAACCTTTTCTCTACTGTGACTATTCCTAAATTTAGCTTTTAATAGCTTATTTTGATCAACTGTAGAGGTAAGTAAATTTAGTTTTTCTTTTTTTTTTTAAATCCAACACTGTTTAGCTATGAATCCCCTTTCCCTCAGGGAACAACTGCCTAGATTACTCTTAATTAGGAGTGATGGGGACCTAAAGAGAGTTTTGGCCTTGTCCTGCTCCCCACATGTTTTGTGAAGCCCATTAGAAAAATAATTATAAAATATATAAAATGAATACTACATTCTTCGACATTTATATGGCAGTTGAAGAATTAGGGACATTGAGGAATTCAGCATGCTTCCAATATTTTATATTATTAGATAATGTCATTTTTGTACTCCTCAGTACTGTGTTTAGAGGTGCTAACATAAAAAAAAATTATTTGAAGCTGAAATTTTAAAAAACACGCAAAATTACGAAGCTAAAATACAAGAAATTATGCAACAATCTGAAGCTAAAATACAGAAAGTTAGGCAAAAATCTGAAGATAAAACACAGGAAAACATTAAGAAATGTGATATGAAACACAGGAAAATATTTAAAAATTTGAGGCTAAAATACAGGAAAACATGCAAGCCCAATTGGACAATTTAAAATATTTCTTACAGGATCAATTGGCAAACATCCACCCCACCAGAAACAGGTCTGGACATGACAGACCTGTTTCTGAACCTCTAAATGAGGAAATTTACTTCCCCAAAATAAAGATGGAAAACACCTTCCCTATAGGTCAGCTAACAGACTGGTTCTCTCATGGTCTGCAAATCTTGACTGAACTTAATTCTCAAGACCCTTCCCCTGCAATCCCAGTTTCTCATGTTCCTTCTACACAAAAACCAATTCCAGCCCAAAGGAAATTTTGTACTTCTAAAGAAACTCGCCTTAGTCAAACTGACCAACAGGTACCAAATTCAATTAGAGACCTATTTCCTCTAAGAGAAGTACACAAAATAGAATGGAACGGGGATGTGGTGACTTTAAGGCACAATATACCATTTACTTCCCAAGAAATAAATGAATTTACATGAAATATTCCCACATATGAACAAGATCCCTTTCTAGTAACAAAAAAAAAGATGACAGGCATATTTTTTCAGTATAATTCATCTTACAAGGATGTTGAAAGCTTTCTACAGATTTTTTTAACTGAACGTGAGAATAATAGAAAAATTGCTCATGTCAACAAAACCTGGGGGCACAATGAAGCACAATGACCATCTCAGGATCCTGAATGGGACTATAATGACTCTGAGGATATTTTACAACTATAATGTTGTAGAGAGGCCATCCTAATAGCAATGAGAGAGAGTGCAGACAGTACAGATAAGTGGATAGAATTTGAAAAAATTCAGCAAAATGAGGAAGAGACACCCTCCAGATTCATGGACAGAATAATAAATTTTAGGGGTAGATACCTGGATTTTGACCTATCTACAGAAAATTGCAAAGGACAAGTTAGAAGGCACTTTATCAATAACTCTTGCAAAGTGATTAGGGATTATTTTAGAACACATTGCCCAAGATGGCCAGAGATGGACCTTGAAGAATTGCGGAAAATAGCTCTATATTTTTCAAAGGGAAACAAAGAAAAGGAGGAAGAAAATAATGATATCATTGAGGAAATAAAAAATTGAGATGTTTAAAAGATGAGATGGCTAAAACAGAAAGTGGGCATGATACTCAACCAATGACACTGGACCCTCTCCAGGAATCTAATTATCAATCCATTACCTGCCAATTTTGTGAGAAAAAGGACCACAAAATGATAGAGTGTAGAATTTTACTCAAGATTATCAGAAGGAATACACAGATTAATAACAACTACAGAAGTGAAAATTATAGAAATAACTATAATAATGATAATGGAAACCACAACTTTAGGAATGATAACTATAGAATAGATATTGGGAAAATGGTAACTCAAACCAAATGACTCCACAACAATATAACGTAATTGGTGCTTGTCCAAAAAATACTTGAAGTGCTAATGCCCCTCAGGGGGGTGCCCTTCAGGGAAGTGCCCAAGGAACTTCCCAAATACAATAAAGATGGTGGGGTGGGGGGACTGGGGCACAGGAATCAGAGGATACAACCTTTGATTTTCTAGACCCTGATGTCCTACTACCCATTGTCCCTATCCACTGCCCCCCATACTAATGAACCCCATGTTACCTCAAAGGTGGGTAACACCCATTATGATTGTCTTTTAGACACTGGAGCTTCTGGGTCTGAATCAAAGAGTACACCTGATTTACATTGTTATTCTGTTGGCTCAGAGAATGTAATGGGAGTGTCAGGAATACCCCAAAGGGTTAAAAAAACTTTCCCCTAGAATGGTGTCTGTATGACCCCTAGAGGGACAACATTCCTTCGTTTTGATGCCTGACTCCCCTTTAAATTTGCTGGGGAGGGACCTCCTAGGCAAACTCAGAGCCACAATAACTTGCTCCCAAGATGGTTCCTTATCATTGGAAGTACCTGAGGAATATTTAAATTTACTCCCTGTAATTCTCTCAGAGTCAGGAGGGGAAAGAGCATTCTACCTTTGTAATACCTGAAGATATACTGGAGTCTCTTTGGGCCACATCTTCTTCTGATGTAGGCTTACTTAAGTCGGCTGTTCCCGTGCAGATAAAAACTAAATCTAGCCCACCTCCTTTCATTCCTCAGTATCCCCTCTCAAAAGATGCAATTGAGGGTATTACCCCAGTAATTAACTCATTAATTGCACATGGAATAATAATCCCTTGTAAATCTGAATACAAAACACCCATCCTGCCTGTTAAAAACCAAAAAGGGGGCCCAATGGCAAGCACCTCTTTAGATTTGTACAGGATCTGATGGCTGTGAACAACCATGTTATAAAGAGACACTCCATAGTTTCCAACATACATATGATTATTTCTTCTATTCCTAGCATAGCTACATACTTTACAGTAATAGACTTGTGCTCAGCCTTCTTTTCCATACCCATACATGAAAAACTCCAGGCATATCTTTGCTTTCACCTGGAAGAACTCTCATTTACATGGAGTCATCTGCCACAGGGTTATGTGGAAAGCCCGAGTTTGTTTGCACAAATTTTCAGCCAAGACACCGATAATATAACATTTAAAAATAGCAAATTAATCAAATACGTAGACAATATACTCTTAACTTCAACAGATGCAGAAGCATGTCAAGAAGGTGATAGAGATATGAAGAGAGAAATTTTTGCAGGACTGAAGATCTAGCTCTAAAATGCAAAACCCAGGATTCCAATGGAATGTCCTGTGATTGGTTGGCAGTTTGAGCTGACAAGGGGCAGGGGATTCTGGTGGACTGTATCTCTGACTGGAAGTCACTCTTTTCCCTTTTGGCTGGTCACATGGGGAGGAAAAAACTTGGCTTTTGAACTTGGTCTCTGTCTCTCTGGCTCTGAGCAGTTAGAGTTGACCAGGGGGCTTTTTGGTATCTGGGTCTCTGATTGGGGGACACATATTTGCTCTCTGAAGTTTGAAGTTGGCTGACAGACTTTTGTGAAGCTGACTTGGCTTTTGGACTCTGGTGGGGCTGACTTGGTTACTTGAAGTTCTCTGACTTTGGACAGTTGAAATTCACAAGAAGGAGAAATCTAACTGAAGAAGAAGAAAGAAGATCTTGAAAATCCATTGTCCTCCATCTCTCTGTCTCAGAGTCAGAGTTTGTGACTGCACTTTTTATCAATTTTACCTCAGTTAGATTAGTGACTTCCTCACCCCCCTTACCTCAGTTTCCCATCCTGTTATCCCAAAAATCCCTTACCTGAGAAAGAAACTTAGAATATTTTATAATTCACTCAAATGGGAGGGAAAATTGAGAGGAGAAGGTTGTCAGGAGGAAGAGGGTTGGAGGATGGAGTGAGGGAGGAAAGAGGTTAGAAAATAGATCAGTCATCGTTAGGCATCAATAGGCAGATTCCTCAGAGCAGTCCCTTATAAGCAGCATCCCTGTGTGGCAGCATCCCCCAGCATTTCTGTTCTACCTCCATTGCCAATAAGCAGCTTTAGGGCCCTGTAGCAGCCTCTCTAGTCACAGCCAGACAGAAAATAACAGCCATTGTAAAAGAACATTAGCCATTGCTTCAGGAACAGGTTCCCCTCAGTTTATCTTCTCTAGTTCAAGAAAGTAATAAGTTTCTCCTCAGTTTCCCCTCTCCATTTCAAGCAGTAGTAGTTTCCAGTCAGTTCATTCTTTATTACAGAAGATAGTAAGCACCTTCTTTTGGAATTGCACAAAAGAGGACATAAGATCTCAAAGGATATAGTTCAGTGATGTCTCCCTAAAGAAGAATATTTGGGGTCCCTCCTGACTGTCTGTGCCCACTTTATTTATCCCAAACGAATTGAGAATATTCAAAATTTAAGCACTCCTACCACTAAGAAATGGTTGAGAGCAAATTTAGGAGCAACAGGGTTTTGTAGACAATGGATTCCTTCTATGGGGAAATTACTAAACTCCTTATAGCACTAACAAGGGATTCGTTCCCTGAACCCCTCAAATTAGAGCCAGAACACCTGTCAGCTCTGTCAGATCTAAAACAGGCTATCCTGTCTGCCCCTGCTCTAGGCATCCCAGATTACAACAAGCCATTTACTTTGTATGTACATGAGCGAAGAGGGGTAGCTTCAGGTGTTTTAACTCAGACTGTGGGGCCTTCTCAGAGCCCAAATGCTTATTATTCTGCCCAAATGGACCCATTAGCATCAGGAGCACCACCATGTCTTAGAGGAGTAGCTACCACAGCCTTACTAGTGACAAAAACTGTTGATCTAGTATTGGGATGCCCATTAACAATTATGTGCTCACATGAGGTAGAAGCATTGTTGCTAAGGCATAGACCACAGGTATTCTCAGATCAGCAAATTACAAGGTATGAAATAACTTTGTTAAATAGCGAAAACATTACCTTGAAACACTGTACAACCCTTAACCCTGCCACCTTGCTTCCAGATTTACCAACTTCAAGAGAACCATTACAGAGTTGTGAAACACTAGTGTGTGAAACACTAGTGTCCATGGCAGAAAAGCCTCGAGATAATCTCTTGGACACTCCCTTAGACAATCCAAATATGGTCTTATTTACTGATGGCTCCTCTTTTATGAGGAATGGCATACGCTACAATGGAACTGCTATAGTCACAGATTTTGCCACTGAGTGGTCAGCTTCACTGCCCTCTAATATTAGCGCTCAAGGGGCAGAACTCATAGCTCTGAAACATGCCTGTATAATTGCCAAGGATAAAAGGGCAACAATTTATATGGATTCTAGATATGCTTTTGGCATTTGTCACTTAGTTGGGATGCTATGGCTCTAGAGAGGATTTTTAATCTCAGCTGGAAAATCTATAGCTATATATATATTTATATATATATATATAGACACATCTAAAATGGCCTAAAATTCTCCCTCTGGCCCTATTTTATCTTAGAAGCAGACCTAGAGGAGACCTACACATCTCACCATTTGAGATGCTTTTTGGACATCCACCTATATAGCTATATATATATATATATAGCTATAGCATAAATTATTAATGAAGCTATTTCTGCTCTCTAGATGCCTGAAGGCCTAGCTGTAGTTCATTGCTCTGCCCATACAGGTGGCACTGACCTTGTCTCTTGGAGAAATGATTGAACAGATGCCACTGCAAAGCTAGCAGCCATAGAAGGGCCTGAATTAATTTTAACATTGATAACCACTGATGACTTAAATTTATCACTTTCCTATAATGAAAAGGAAGTGGAAAAACGGAAACAAAAATTTAAAGCAAAACAGATTAATGGAGTGTGGGTATCATCTGAAGGGAAACCCCTGATCCCTAGAAGTTTCTATCACCAAATTTGCCAATCTATTCATTAAAATGGTCACTTTGGCACCCAGGGCATCGTGGACTGTGTTAAGAGAGTATGGATAGCCCCTGGTATTACTACTATAGCTTCTAAAGTGTGTACAGCCTGCTCTACCAGCCATATAACCAACATGCCTTCCGTGGCAAAGCCTTTGGTGGGCGTCCTCTGGCTTACACACCTTTTGAGCACCTACAGATAGATTTCCTAACAATGCCAAAGGTGGGACATTATAATTTTGTCTAGTCATAGTAGATCAACTGAATATATGGCCAGAAGCATTTTTTGTTACCCTAGCCACAGCAGCTTTTGTTGTGAAGGTGCTTTGAAAAGAAATTATTCATTGCTTTGGCCTGCTGAGCACGTATTGATTCAGATAGAGGAAGTCATTTTACTGATTCTGTCTTAAATCAAATATATTCTTGCTTAGGGATAACTCCCAAATTCCATGTTCCATATCATCCCCAGAGCTCAGGTCAAGATGAAAGAATGAATGAAGAACTTAAAACTATGACTGGCAAATTATGTACTGAGACACATCTAAAATGGCCTAAAATTCTCCCTCTGGCCCTATTTTATCTTAGAAGCAGACCTAGAGGAGACCTACACATCTCACCATTTGAGATGCTTTTTGGACATCCACCTATACAGGCTAAGCCTTTCTCCCACGCATATACATCACTATTAGAGGGAGATACTACTATTGATTCCTATATACAGGAATTACAGCACAAACTCCATGAATCCAGAACTGCAATACAAGCCGGACCACTAGACTTTTCTCTTCATGACCTGAACCCAGGAGATAAGGTGTATATTAAGAATTTCCTGTGCACTGGAGCAACTCAGCCTTCCTGGGAAGAACCATTCCAAATATTGTTAACTACTCCAACATCTATAAAGATTGGAGAGAAGGATTCTTGGATTCATTGCTCACATGCAAAGAGAGCATCTTCTATTGAGACCAATTGACTCTATCCTATCACATGAATTAGAGATAATAATCCATTGACACGTGGATACTTTTTTTTCAAGAACACATTAAATTCCTGATTTTTTCCCTTATTTTTTTATTATTGCTTTTCTTTTTTTTATTAGAATATTTGAATTTTTCCTTTTTCCCTCTTTTCTTGTACTAAAGGTACCTAGAATTAATATTTTTTCTGTAGTAATATAAGTTATATATATATATATATATATACTTGCTATAGATAGATAGATAGATAGATAGATAGATAGATAGATAGATAGATATACTTGCTATAATATCAATCCATACCCAAAAGCTTTAAACTATGGGAACCTGCCATTTATAAAAAATAGACTTGAATACAGGACTACAATCCCCACGAGCCTTTGCTCCACTTCCCCAGAATGCCTTGTAATCTCACCTGGGCCAAGATCGAGAAGGTATTTAAGCTGATTCAAAGGCTTTTGAGGTCTCTTAGCTCGATTCTTGGACTTCCGTTTTGGGGCAGGCCTGGCTTTTTTCATAATGTAGGTGAGGTTGTGTCTAAGCCACTCTATGGCCTGGACATGTGTTTCTTATCCTGTATTTTCTTTAATCCTTAATCTTCAATAAACCTCTAAAAAATATAATACTCCTTGCAGAGAGAAACTAATTTCTACCTGCCTCAGTCTCCCCGTCTCCCCTAAATTTTAATCTTTACACATTTATTGATAAAATGTTATGGGATGGTGATTAATGTTTGTGTCTGATTCCAGAAAAAGGGATAAAAACAAGGAGCACAGATTTAACCTGAATAGTGCCAAAAAGAGCACACAGGAAAAACTAGTATGAGACTCAAGCCTGCGACACTTGACATATGTTAAGTCATAAGACTTTCTCGTATCTACACTCTTTGTGAAGTACTCAGACAAGTACCAAAATTTGACTATCATCTTGCCTCCCTATGTCCCTGAGAATGACAAAAATCAGACCAGGGAATGATGCTTCCCTATCAAAATAGAATTCTAGTTCCTTTCCTTCTTATAGTATGGCAACTTCCTGTAGTCTTCGCTGCAAATGGGTAAGTGAAATATTACTGCATTCTTTCCTACAGACTTGTGAAATAGAAATTACTTTAAATTGGATCTGTATAAGGGCCTACTATGAATTTATTCCTGCTTACTCAACATTTTATATACATAGATTTTGGTATTTTGATTCTGATTTTGAATATTTTTTCTTTCTCCCAAAAGTTTAACTTTCTTCCATTTTTTTCTTCCTTTATATTTTTGTTTTGTTTTTTTGTTGTTATTCAGTTGTTTTAATAATTGACTCATACACCCCCATAACTCAACAATGCATCCTGAGCTGAAGTGGATGTTTTTTAAAACCCACTTCAGGGGGGGTTGTATTTTAATAAAAATCCAAGATTTTGAAATTTTTTGTTTACTGTTGCAGAAAGATGCCAGAAAACCTACCCTACATTTAAGAAGATCAAGAATGAATCTTTGGTTGTGAGTGATTGACCTGAAATTTAATTGAACATTTATTGTAAATATATGCTTTTATGTCAAAGGGGACTGCCCCTAATTTGGCTTGTCAATGCACCTAGCAAAACATTGATTTTGCTTTCTCTCTTTTCTATTCCTCCTTAACTATTGTAATTTCATAGCTGGTATGTTTACAAGACCCATCGGAGAGACTAGTCTTCCTTGGGCCTCAGGGGTGTGTGGGAATTTTAAAACTACTACACCCTACCCAGACCATACTTTAGAAGATCTGATTTAGCTATTTCCTGATTAGTACCAATGGAGATATTTGGTCTAACAGAATCAAGTCTTGGGAACTCTATATTTCTCCACCCTACTTAGTTTAACAAGGTCAGGAATGTCTGCACCATACTCAAGGATTAAGTATCTGAGAAAATGGCCTTCAACAGACATGTGCTGAAAAGTGGACAGACCCCTGGGCTGTCCTAAGTCAAGCTAAGCTAACATTGGTACAGATGAGATGCAGGAAAGTGATGTAAAACTGTCTATATAGGGCACATCACTTCCTCTCTTTGGCCTCTTTTCCTGGAGAGGTGTCTCTAGATGGCAGCATGCTAAGCATTCTGACATCTTGGCATGGTGGCAGCTATTTGTCTGGATTTTTGCAGTGAGTTTGCCCTTGAGCTAATTCAGGTTCAGGCATCTTGGCTGAGCCCTCTTGGAGTTCAGGCTGATTCCTTCCTCTTTTACTCTACAAAACCTTACTTTCTATAGCCTCTAATCTTCCTTCCCGGCACAAGCAAGGCAGGAGAAATCCTACACCTTTTCCTTCTCCCTTCTCCTTAATTTTCTTTCCACCATATTAATTAAATCACCATAAATGTCCAGATTGACTTAGGTAACTTTTTTTTATTATTTGGGATATCCATGGTGACCAATAATTAATATAGTTTAGGTCATAATGCTAAATCTGTCCTTTACAGTGAGGATAATAATAACTACCAGGATTATTGGAAGGAGAAAATGAGAAAATATTAGTAAAGTATTTTGCAAATCTTAAAATACTTTATTGATACCAACTATTGTTATTAATAATTATTGCTAACCTGACAAGACTATAATATTCTTTTTTTAACTCTTAATTTCTGTCTTAGAATTGATATTGCGTCATTTCTGATGCAGAAGATCAGTCAGGGTTAAGCAATCAGAGTTAAATGACTTGTCTGGATTACATAGCTAGTATCTGGGGTCAAATCTGAACCCAGGACCTCCTGTCTCCAGGGCTCACTCTCTATCCACTCAACCATCAAGCTGCCCCAAGGCTGTAAAATTTTTTAGAGCAGGAACTATGTAATATACCCATTTTAAAAAATAATCTAAATAGACTCTAGCTTGTTTTTCAATAAATATTAGAGCTCTAATAAATACTTAGTGGCTTAAATTTCTAGGTCTGCATTACACATAGTAGGGCATACTTGTAATCTCTGCTATAGGGAGGATGAAGCAGGTGGATTTGTTTGAGCTCTTGAGGTCTGAGCAGCAGTAGCCTATGATTAATGTCTACAATATTCCAGTATGGAGGCTGAAGGCGAAGGTGTGACTAGGTTATTTAATATGAAATAAATTGGGTCACCTTGGAAACAGTGGGCCTGTCAGCAGTGGGATGGCAAGTGAGTGGCCGGCCATTGCTCTTCCAGACTGGCAGTCCTAGTCTCAAAAAAGGAAAACAAAACAAAACAAAACATTTTATAAAAGTTTTGGAGCAGGGGAATGTAGGGAGTTAATAGTTCAGTGAAGAATTATTGGGTTTTTTTTTTTCAGGGAGAAGGGATTTGTTTATTATTTATTTATTTATTTTAAAGTATTTTTCCATGGTTACATGATTCATGTTCTCTCTCTCCCCTATTCCCTCCCCCATTAAAGAGCTTACAAGCAATTTCACTGGGTTATTATATGTGTATTATCATTCAATACCTATTTCCATATTATTCATTTTTGTAATAGAGTAATCTTTTAAAGCCAAAACCTAAATCATATTCCCATATAAGCAGGGGATGAATTATATGTTATTCTTCTGCATTTCTACTCCCACAGTTCTTTGTCTCGATATGGATAGCATTTTTTTCTCATAAGTTCCTTGGGATTATCCTCCATCATTGTATTGGTATTAATAGCAAAGTCTATTACATTTGATATTTGATAAACCGTCCCATTTCAGTTACTGTGTACAATATTCTCCTGGTTCTGCTCATTTCATTCCACATCAGGTCATGCAGGTCTTCCCAGTTTTTTATAGAAATCAAACAGTTCATCATTCCTTATACCACAGAAGTATTCCATCACCATCAGATACCACAATTTGTTCAGCCATTTCCCAATCAAGGGACAACCCCTCATTTTCCAGTTTTTTGCCAACACAGCTACAAATATTTTTGTACAAATATTTTTTTTATCTCTTTGGGGTACAAACCTAATAGTGGTATTGGTGGATCAAAAGGCATGCATTCTTTTAAAGCCCTTTGGGCATAATTCCAAATTGTCTTCCAGAATGGTTGGATCAATTCACAACTCCACCAGCAGCATATTAGTGTCCCAATTTTGCCAAATCCCCTCCAATATTCATTATTTTCCTTTACTGTAATATTGGCTAATCTGCTAGGGGTAAGGTGGTACTTCAGCAATATTTTGATTTGCATTTATCTAATCAGGATGGATTTAGAACACTTTTTTGTGTGATTATTGATAGTTTTGATTTCTGAAGAATTGTTGTTAAAATAAATTAGGCATTACATTGATGATATTTTGTTCATTTTTTAACTGGTATTACCATAGTCACATGGGATCATAGTTTTAGAGCTCAAGGAAATCTTAAAGATCATTGAGTTCAGGGATCTAATTTTAAAGATGAGGAAATCAAGGCACAGAGAAGTTACATAGCTTGTCCAGGATCACACAATTAGTATGTGAGGTAGGACCTGAACTCAGATATTTCTGACTACAAGTCTAGCATGGTCTACCACTAACCTCTGAGCTACACATTTTCTTATAGACTTTTATCTTACCAAATACATCCAATTAAAAATTGTATCTCTCATTAATATAGGAGAGAGAAAAAACATTAGCTATGAGAACAAAAGACAAAAAAATAATATAACCTACTACTTTGCCAAGTAGTATTGCTATGATATGATAAAACCCTAAATTAAGATAAGTAAGTTAACTAAGCAAATATATATCTATCTAGGGTATGAATAAAAGAATCAATCCACAGATGGTATTTTAAGTTCTGATTGGTTGCTTCATCACTAAGGTTAGCCATCACATGCTAATTCAATTTATGAAAATGACCCAGGCTTTCTGCCCAAGCACAGCTACACATAGAAACTGAACAAAACAAGAAATTTCCTCTGGTTCAGGATTCTGAATTGACCACAGTGTAACTGGCTCAATTCCATAGAATATGTTATGAAAACAATCTCAGGATCTAATTTTAAAAGAATTCCTCTCCAAGCCCAGACAGATTCTTTGGTGATTATATATATAGAAAAATTGCCTTCAGAGAGTACATGTTAAGCCTTTTTTCAGAGATGTTTTATGATCCCGTTTTAAAATAAAATGTCTTTTTTAGTATGGCTTTCCAGTAATTAAATCAGGGACAAAGAAAAATGATCTGAGATGGCAGAAGTGTACTGATAAGCTTTTATGTAGTCCTAGGTCTCAAAAAATAAGGGAGAAAAAGTTCTATTTGGATTTAGACAAGAAGTAGAAACAGGTGTCTAATTCAGACTTTACTATATTTCACCAGAAGATACACAATATTTAAATATTCAAATAGATTTGTAATCTCAGTGTTTTGAGGATTTTTCTGCCATACCTCCTATGCTTATCATAACCTATCCATCATGACTGCTTATCCCACACTATTCTTATCCATATCCTCTACAATATTGACCACCACCACCACCCCATGATGCAGACCTTCCTCACTTTCTCCTACCATCATGAAGATACCAATGGAATACTCTGGCTGTCTATGTTCCATCCCACACTCTTGCCTTAATAAGTAATAAGTAATCCATCTTTTCTTCCTAATTCCTTGCTAATGTCCTTTACCTTTATTCTTCTTCAGGGTTCCTCAATGGCTAAATGTTGAAGCCTGTTCACACCCATAATTTATCTCTCCTTGTCAGAGTCAATGCTGCTATTCTCACTGTTATAGAGCAACACATATACAATAGCCCAAGTAAAATAGGAAACAAAACATACACTACATCAATCAATAAGAATTCAAAGAGGGCCTACAACGTGTCCATTCATATGATAGGAACTATGTATGAGACAGAATACATGATCCCTTCCTTTAAGGCTCATGTTCTCTAGTGATGACAAGATCATATGTCACTTTATAAAACATATGGTGTAGACCATAAGCATGATAGATATTTAGAGAAGGGAACACTCATTTAGTACTAAAATTATCAGGGAAAGATTCATGGAGGAGATGGAATTTGAGCTAAGTTTTGAAAGATGATTAAGATTTTTGAATAGGTAGAATAAGGGTACTTATTTAAGTTTATATTATGAGTTAATGGCCCCCAAGTGTTATACAAATGTTGAACTTGAGAAACATTTTGTTCTGAGTCTCTTTTTCACATTAGTCTAATCCACAAAGACAATGTTTTGTTTTACAAAACCTACATATGGCATCAACCCACACAGTGTTTTAACTAGACTGTGACTGACAGGCTGTAGGGACTCTCATCCCTACATCTAGCCAAGCAAATAACTTGGACAGAATCTAGCAGGCACCATTAAAGTAGGGAAGACCTCCTCTTTTACCATGGATTTCCAAGCTTCCTACCAGCACGCACTACCCATAACAGGAAAGATTCTTCTAGGTAGTTACAATCACTCTCTGTCAACAGCTCAAGAGGTTTCTTTCAAGTAAATTTTCAGAGAGAAACCATCTAAGTGTTTGGCCACACTCTACATTTCTACTGATGCTCAATGGAATGAGCACTGGCTTAAGATTCAGCAGTCTTCCAACATCAGCTAGCTGAGTGACCAGCAGGACACCTGCCCTCTCTGAATTTTAGGGGAATGGGGAATTAGCTTAGATGATTTCTATCTCTAGTCTGACTCTTTCATATCTGCATGTTGATACATAATGCTTTTCAGAACTATTCGTGTTCAACTTGAACTTATTTACATACACACAAATGAATTTTTTTAAGACAAGAAATTTTGGCAATTGAAAGTGATTCACTTATATTATTAACATAATGTCCCAGTTGAAAAGGTCCTTAGAGATCATCTCATATCCCCCTCTACCTGCTGCATTTTATAGAAGAGGAAATCAAGCCCCAGGGAGAAATGACTTGGTCAATGTGACATAATTAGTTCATGGAAAAGCTGTCTTGCTAGACCTTTTCCGATATCCCTCCTCTTTCCATTTCTAAAACCGTTTAGGCAACAAGTCACCTTCCTTATAGTGATTTTTGGAACCACCTTCCAGGTAGTGCCAAAACTTTACCATCCCATTCATAAGTGTTTTCAAGCTTGCCTTACCCTATAGCTGCCAACTGCTATTGCACAGAGTAGAATAAATATGGTTGGTGTTCTTTTGCACCGGCCTGCCATCAATTTTTTTCAGGCCTCGAGGCATGTGATTATCTGCAAAGCTGACTTACAAGATAAAATCCCCAAGCCTCCCCAGGCCTCCTCCTCCAACACAGAGACATTGATTTTACCCAGAATGTGTGTGCTTGGCTTTGATGGTGTTGTTGCAATCAACGTGAAAAATACCACTCAAGCGCGTATCCGGACGTCACAGTTGTTTTGCCTCATAGCACAAATGATTGTTTAAAGAGACTTGACACTGCTGGTGTCTTTTGTTTTATGGATTTAGTAAAGTGTTCCTCTTTGTCTCCTGCATTAGGAAGGGGAGAGCTATTCTTTCAAGAGACTGGGTAGGAGTTTTCTGAAGACAGGATCCAAATTAGGAATCAGTTCTGGGATTCCCTTCTGGCCCATATATATCTCTGGTTTCAAAAGGAAACATTCACCTCTCCAGCTCCAAACCAATCTCAGTTATCATATCTTTCATTTAAGATATCCTTCATCTCTATCCAGACTGTTAATGAAAAAAAAGGTATGCCTCTACATCCCTCTCCAAATTTCAATGACCCAGTTACTCTCCATCAGACCAGGAGGCCCCTAAGAGAGGAAAGCTGTCTGTGAGTTTGCTTAGGCAGCAGGAAGGACAGGGTTAAACAATCTCCCTGGTATATGTGCCCTAAGTCCATTTCCTTCTTCCTCTCTTATTTCCTATCCCAAAAATGAGGGGTTGAATTAGATGTTAGTGACCCTTTCAATCTCTCAGTGTAACAGGCTAGGACCTCTACAAGTCCAAACACCAAAATAAACCTGGACAGAACTAAAATTTCACTAACTCTCTTCAAGAATTAAATTTCCTCCAATTCTTCCATTTTTCCTTCATAAGCACGAATTAGCTGCCAGCATTTGAAAGAATCAAGGCCTATCTTCCTTTGGGAAAATGTGAACACTGAGTCCACTCAAGGTTGTGGCCCAGATTTTTCCCCACTGGACAAGCTGATTCTTACTCTGCCCCATCCTCCTCTATCCCCATACCTCATCCTCCTCAGACCTCTACTGATTATTGGAGCTCTCTGATCTATTTCTGAAGCTTGAACCTTAGTCTTGGCAGTCCAGACCAGCTACCCCTAACACTGCTGAGTGAACCTAGAGTTGTCCTAACCCCCACAGACCCCCCCTCACTGCATTATTAATACCGCCTATAATGAGAAGAGCCAAACTGAATGGCAACTATAACGACACTCATCTCCTGAAATGTGATATTTGATCACAGAAGGATTTTGTACTGGGAGAGTTTATAATCCTAAATTTAAATCCTTCCTGAATGTCAGAAGTTCCAGTATTAAAATCCCTTTAGGACTTTTCAAAGATCTGTTTATGGATTTTTTTTAAAAAGGAGGGAAATCTCTCCAGCTCATTCTTTTCTATACCCAAAAAATAATCTTCTGTCTTTTTTATCTTACTTTTTTTCAAAGACTTTTCACCCCTATTATTTATTTGTCTCAAGGGGCAACCATTTCTAGACTAGCCAGTGAAATAGACTGAGTAAAGTAAGATTTTAGCTACAACCAAGCAAAAAGAAACATTTATTTTAAAAGGGATTAGGAGGGAAGAGAAAGAAACAAGAGGCTGTTCTAAGGAAAATGAGACTTTAAGTACTGTACATAAGAAGGAAACACAAACTTTCTTTCTTCTCTCTCCCCTGCCCCCCAAATCAGACCAAAACTAAAGTGGAGAAAATCCTAGTTATCTATTTCTCACTTTTTCCATTAAGAGTGGGAAGTAAGTCCTCTGTTCTGTACTAGAGATTTAAATGAAAGGGAAGAAGGAAGAGTGATAAAGAAGGGGAAAAGAGGAGATTGATAATGATTATAGGATTTTAGTTCTGGAAGGGCCTTTAGAGGCCATGTCATCCAAACTCCCCATTTTACATAAGAAGAAACTGAGGCCCAAAGAAGTCAAGCAGTTTGCCCAAGGTCACACAGAGAGTAAATAGCAGAAATGAGATTCTGATCCATATTTTCTGAATCCAACTCTTGAACTCCTTTGATTGCACGATGCTGAGGAAAGAGAGGAATCTAGAGGAGAAGATGGAGAGAGAAGAGACCTGAGTTTAGATTGGGAAGATATTTACTTATAATATCTGAACATAGTGCTGGTCTAACTACAAACTTTACCTCTGTCTTCTTAGTATCACTCTAGCTAAGTTCTAAAAGATTTATCAACAAGTTGAGTGCAAGCAACTCTCAAAGGCCATGTATCATGCTTGAAAGGGGCAGTGAATAATAACTCAGAAGGGAGTGCCAATCCTGACCAAAACACAGGTTCTAAAAATAGTAAAGTATTTTCAAATCAAATAAGCCTTTTTAAGTTTTAGACTTTTAAGAATTATCTCAGAGGAGACTTGAAGGTATGGCTTTTTCCAGGGTTCCCTGTATTCCAAAATGTACATTGTTCCCCATTATGTCTTGTGCCCCAGGACCAAATGAAGGGTGTAAATTTGCCTCCAAAGACAGTGAGCAGGTGGAGGGCTCTTAGATGATCTGAACTTCATGGGCAGATATTTTTTTCATGTGATTTTCATTCCATTTTCATCCTCTCTGTTATAACATAAAATTTCATCAACTGTAAATGTCAGTTCTTTTCTTTCTTATTTGCTAATGTCATAAAAATCTGAATTGTTTGCTTTGTTAAAGGGCTTGCTGAGCATTGACTTTTTGTTATTTGTATTTTACTACCCCAAATGTGTGTGGTTTTAAAAAAAATAACATCCCTTTTGAAATGGGATTTAAATAACAGAGCAAGGTTTGCCATTATCATAAATGTATAAAGTGCTTTGTGAGTAATAAAATGGATCATGGATTCAGGATAATTCAAACTGAAATGTTATGTTCAGTATCAAGATTAGATTACATTAATGCAGTTCATTTTAAATGGTTTAAAGGCCATCAGATGCATGTGAAAAGAATCCGTATCATAACTTAGAATAAATAGACTGAGACATTTGTTTATAATGTCAGTGCTAAACAAATCTATTACTACATTTCTGCATGTAGCGTTATATTACCACTGCTATTAAACAACCAGAGCATGAAGATAAATTATAGCTTTAATTATAAACATTACCTTTGCGTATTTATTAATTTGGAATGGAACAATGTTCAATAACCTTAGGTTATTTATATCAACTAACATTTTAATTAACTTTGTTGTATTTATGCGACTTTGTAATTGTTTGTTGCTACTGGGCACATGTAGCATGCTAAATGATAGAGACAATCTAACCTATCGCTATTCATATTTCCCATTAAATGATGTCATGCCATTGTAACTTATGTCAAAGAGTCACATCCCATAGAACATTCTCATGAGCTTGGTCACCCAAGGCTTCCAAATTCACTTTTCTTTATGAAAATGACCAAGCTGTTCAGATTAAGGGAAGAATGTGGAATTGGAGGAATATAGAAAAGAGTGATCACCCAGAGTCAACCAGGGGAAGAATTTGAAGGAAGTTTTGGTGGGTGAGCTATGGGGATCTTTAAAAAAGAACATCTTTGTTGAAATAATTTCAGAAGGGATTGTTTTCAATAACAACTGTGACTTTCTTCAGATATCTGTGAGAAGTTCACACCCCATCCCAAATAAAGGGGAAAGCACATTAAGGGGAGATTAAACCAGGAAGGGATGAACCTTATATGCTAAGCCCTCTGGCCACAACTTTGGGCTAATTCCATTCTCTTCAACACTACTGGGTTAGGCAAGAAGGGAAATACAAAGTTTAGTTAAAACCAGGTCTTTGTGCTCATGAGGTTTGGGTCTAGTAGGAAGATAACAATACACTAATCAATAAATATTTATCAAGCTAGACCCTCAGAATACAAATAAAAAACAATCACTACTCTTAAAAAGCTTATATGACACATAAGTAACTGTAACAAGCACCGGTATAATCAATGAGCATTTATTAAGCACCTATTAAGGGCCCAGAACTGTGCTAGGTGCTAAAGATGTAAATAACAAAAATGACCCAGTCCTTGCACTCAGGGTTTCTACATTTTTATGGTTGGGATAATACATACATAAACAAGTATGCACAAATGAAGTCTGAAGCAATTTTGGAGGAGAGTAAGGCATAAGCATCTGAAAAGCAATCAAAAAAAATCTTACATTTAAGGTATTCCACGAGCTCAGTTTTTCTGGAAAGAAGGACTTCTAAGAGACAGAAGTGAGGAGTGAAGTGCATTGGGCAAATGGAATTGTCAGGGCAAGCTTGGAGATGGGAGATGGACTACTGTTTGGGAGGAACAACAAGAGGACAAAGTTGGCTAGACTATAGAATGTGTAATGGAGAATTCGGTAAAATAGGGCCAGAAATATAGGAGGAGGTCATGTTCTGAAGGCCTTAGAATTCCAGAGGAGATCATCTTTGAACCCAGGGGCAAAGAGGGAGCCATTAGAATTTATGAAGGAGAGGAAGTGACAGAATCACGTGTGTACATTAGTGAAAAATCATGCAGCAATTGTGTGGAAAATCAATTGACTAGAGGATAGACAAAGCAGAGAGACTAAGTAGGAGGTTAATGAGATAGTTCAGATGAAAAGTGATAAGAAGCTAGAGGAAGGTGGGAGTGACTTAAGTAGAAAGAAGATACAAAGGACACAGAAGGGAGAATGAAGCTGTGGTTCATCCTTTGTTTTAGAAAATGACCAGTGATATCACAGGGTGATATCTTGACTTGTGCATGAATTGGATTTAGGTGAGGCAAGCATTGCACATAGTCTTCAGCCTCACTCTCTTTCCCAGAGTCATTGAAGTCCAGCAGCAAGACAAAAGTCAGAAAGACTGGTGATGACTGCGGATGCAATGGATGACCCTGGCAACTTCAATTTCTGTCCACACTGTAAGCACTGCATAGCAACTACTTCTAACATTTTCATGGCCATTGGATTAATTTTTTCTGATCCACATTCTGTTGTAGGAAGTCTTCACATATGTGGAAAAAGAAGGAAAATATTGTGAAAGGTATAAAGTAAAAACAGTAATGATTCAATGGTAGAATCAAGGAATACTGACTAAAATAGTAATGCTTAAATTTGGTTTTTAAAGAATGTATAGAAATTTAGTAGTCTACAAAGCCACATACATTGTGGCTAGACCTTTGCCCTGTCTTCCTCTGATTCTTAGGAAAATTGTAGAGGCTATCATCCCAACCAAATGTCATAATGCCTTCTAGGAAAGTACTCCTTTGGAAATGCCATTCCAAGAGTTTCCATTAAAAAAAAATGAGAGAACAGTGCTTGCCAACAGAAGTCAGATGGGTCTACATCTATAGGACTATAGACTTTAAAGCCAGAAAGGAAATTGGAGATCATCTAATCCAATCTTTTCATTTGATGGAAACCCAGAGAAGGTAAATAACTTGCCTCCAATTATAAAGGTAGAAAATGGCCAATCCAGGACATGAACTCAGACTCTGAATTAATTTCCTATGTACTTTGTTCTATACTTTCTTCTGTGAGGATTTCTAGTGTCCTAGAAGAATGATTGGAGAGCCTGCCTTCCTAGTACAAGGCCAACTAACTCAGGGAAAAAGTATCACTGACTAAGGAACTAAAGCCAAACCATTCCTATTGCCTATAGGCCAAGAATCATCTTTCTTGCTTGGTGAGTGGAGCTAAAGGAAGACTTAGGTTGTGGTCTTTCATTATTAGTAAAGGCTATGTGAAACAGACATAAGTGAATTTGAAGTTGGACACATCACCAATTTCTGTCTTCACTAATCTCCCCCAAACATGAAAGATGGAGTTTGAAAAGAATCAGATGGATTACTTCTACTAGGAAGGTAATAAATCTTTAATAACTTTCCAAAAGCAGAGGAATACAGTGCCTGAGTGTTCCCAGTTCATCTCTGCTCTGACATTTAAGACAAAACTCAGAATATGGCATGTGAATCTCAACTTCCAAACTGTTTAAGAAAACAGAAAGAATAAGAGTAACAAGAATTATTAGCAAAAATAAGAATTTTCAGCACCGGTGTTAAATTTTTGTTTTTCAAATTTGGGGGTCCCAGGCCCCTTTTACATTCCATTTTATGAGTAATATTTTATTTTTCCCAATTACATGTAAAAACTATTTTAAATGTTATTTTTCTGAAATTTTAAGTTCTAAATTTTCTCCCTTCCTCTCTCTCCCCTCCCTGAGATGGTGAGCAATTTGATATAGGTTATACATGATAGAATTTTGATTTTCAAAACACAGTTTCATCTATTTAACTCTTTTGATTCCCTTTCTTCCTAAATCCTTTAGAAGTTGGTAGGGAAGGTGACATAGAGCTGGTTTAGAGGTAAGGCTCCTGGCTACCTCAGAACCTCATTTCAAATACACTGTTTCATGAACTCCAGTCATTACTATTATCTCTACTCCAAACTTGACATACTATTGCTGCCTTCCTTATATCCTTGGAAGCTGGTCCCCATGCCTGGCATGTCCTTCCACCTTATCTCTGCCTTTCAAAATCCTCTTCCTTCTAGGCTCAACTCAGGTGCCATCTCCCCTCTGAGGTCTTCTCCAGTTCTCTCCCTTCCAGATGTTAACATTCTCTCCCTCCTAAATGACTGCCTATTTATTTACTTGTGTGGAATCCTCTTGTTAGCCCAGTGGAATTTAATCCCCTGTGGGACTTTGGGTTTTTATCCCCATGGCCTCTCAATGTTACTCAATCCAATAAGTATCTGTTCATCACTAACTAACGACTAGGTTCGGTGTTAAATCCAAGGATAAGAAGGCAAAAAGAAAACAATTGCCTTCAAGCAGCTTACATTCTACTGCCTTGCACACAAGTGTTTAATACATTTGTGTCATGTTTTTTTAAAAAATTAGGAAAACGGACATCAGAAGTGTCTATAGATTCCAGGAGCTGGACAAGGTCTCAGAAATAATCCAGTCAACCCTTTTTGTTTTATAGACAAAGAAACTAAGGTCCTAATAGATGAAGTAGCTCGTCCAAGGTCACATCTAGTAGTTTGTAGCTAACATGGGATTCTATCTCTGTTCCCAAGAGGCAGACTGGTATAATGGATGGACTATTAGACTAAGAATCAAGATCTGGCTTTACATTCTGCTTCAAGAACTCAAGTGCTCTGCAAGCCATGGGCAAATCACTCTCTAAATCTCAGTTTTCTCATCTGTAAAACAGAGGAGTTGGACCTCTAGTTTTGAACCTATGATCTTTATAATCCTCTAACTACATATTCACTATTAAATCACTTGTCACAAAGCGAGGTAGTGATGGATCAGGAATGATAATGCCAGCTCTTGTGACTCCCAAATGGACTTTCTTTTACTATGCTGGAAGGGAAACTGAGCCAGTGACTCTTGTTTTTCATTCTCTCCTAGATGTTTTACTGTTTTTAGCCAATCATGCTGAGAAAGGCCATTGGAGCTCAACTTCAATAACATTGCAGGCATTTAAAGGTGACAAGTTGGTTATAACACCTCCAATGAAAAGAATAATATAAGAACGGGAATATTTGTCTAGAATTTTAAAGTGTACAAATAGCACATTCTAATTTCACAACAATGCTATGAAATAAGTGCTAGAGGAATTAGCTTTAAGAATCAAGAATCCGGGAGAGATAAGTTAAGTGACTTACCCTGAGTCACACAGCTAGTAACTATCAGAGATGAGATTAAAACTTAGATTTTTTGAATCCAAATTTAGTACTATATTTATTATATCTTGCTGTCTTCTGTATCTCATTTGTTCCTTACAACAACTCCAGGAGGTAAGTACTATTATAATTCCCATTTTAAGGATGAGGCAAACAGGGTTAAGTGACTTTCCCAGAGTCACACAGCTATTAAATGTCTGAGAGAATTCTAGTCTTCCTGACTTCAGGTCTGACATTCTATTCACTGTGCCATCTCCTTGAAAATCCCGTCCATCTTGTTGTCATTTTCATATTTTTTCTTTATACCCACTTAGCACAATTCCTGGAACATTTTTTATTGCAGTTCAGTTGTGCAGTTGTGTCAGATTATTGGAGAAGTTTGCCATTTCCTTCTCCAATGCATTGCCTTTTAAGGAACTAAGGCACACAGGGGTTGAGTGGTTTGCCCAGTGTCACTGTTAAAAGAAAAAGAACTGGGCAAAGATCTGAGCAAAAATTATTTTCTGGTGAGAGTTGTAAGTTATGAAAACCAGGGTCTATCCAAAGACACACACAGAATAGCCTGAGATCCTGAGTCTTAGGTCTTACAGATTTTATAAGAATAGGCAGTGATTCAAACAGCGTGTTCTGAACAGGGCACCCCCTCTTTCCCTCTCCCTTTTTTGGGTGACTTGGTTATGAAACCATGGGGCTAGGGACCTAGTTGCCTAATGTCACAAACTCCAGAATATGTGAAAGGGTAATGGGAAGTATAACAGGCACTTTCAGCATTGCAGAGTTTTTAATATTATTCCTACTATATCTTATTTTTAACCCATCATATATCTATATCTATGTATATATATATTTCTATCTACTTTTATGATTAATATATCCTATACATAGTTATTCACATAACCAATATAGCTCTTGCTATAAATCATGTAGTTACAACTTATCAAACTACTCTAGTGGAATCCTTATAAGTGATTAAAAACTACTTAATTAAATTTCTTCTTACATCCCAGGGCTAGTAAGGGCCTAATGCCAGATTTGAACTTGGGTCATCCTGACTCCAGGTCTGGCATTCTATCCATTTTGCCACCTTCTCGAGAGTTGGGTCCGTCTTATTTTCTATATACACAGTTAGCTCAATTCCTGGAACATTTTTGTTGTTGCTCAGTTGTTTAGTCATGTCAAACTCTATGTGACACCATGGACTTTGACCATAGGGTTTTCGTGGCAAAAATACTGAAGAAGTTTGCCATTTCCTTCTGTATTCTTTCCCTATTTTACAAATGAGAAACTGAAGCGAATAGAGATTAAGTGACTTACTCAGGGTCACACAGCTAGTAAGTGTCTGAGGCCAAATTTGAACTCGAATCTTCCTGACTCCAGGCCCAGTGCTCTATCCATCACACCACCCCAATGTTTTATCTAGCTGAGCTAGGTGAGCTCTCTAGCCACTGTTGCACAGTGATCCTATTTCCCAGATAAGGAAACTGAGGCTTAGAGATAAATCTCCCTCCAGAAGTCATACCTATTGTAAGTTGGATATTGAATAAGCCCACTGCCTCCATTGCTCAAAGGCCTCATAATCTCCTCCCTAATGCTCAGACTCCTCTGGTCAGATTGCAGAGTTATCCCTCACCTTATGTTATGATTTGGAGGGAAGAGGAGATGTCAGCCTGGTAGGACTGGAACAAGAGAGAGAGAACAGCACACCCTAGCAGGGAAAACCCAGGGCTGAGAATCAAAGAAACTAGAGTAACACCCTGACCCTGACCTTCATCGCCTATGGATCCCCTCTTCAAACCTCTGTTCCCTTCTCTGTCTGTATTTATTGACTGATTGATGGCTTAAGTCACTCACCTTAAAAGCTGGAGCCATGAACTTAAGTCAGAAGTACTGAATTTAGATTGTGGGACTTAAAATC
The DNA here is from genome assembly GCF_027887165.1 of Monodelphis domestica. Classification (NCBI taxonomy): domain Eukaryota; kingdom Metazoa; phylum Chordata; class Mammalia; order Didelphimorphia; family Didelphidae; genus Monodelphis; species Monodelphis domestica. The sequence goes on from NC_077227.1 coordinate 449,203,177, forward strand.
ACGACCTGTCTGTGAGTCAGTTTTCTCACCTGTAAAATGAGGATAACGTCACAGAGTTGTGAGGAGCAGATGATACAATTGGCATAAAAATGCTTTGCAAATTTAAATGCATTATAGGAATGTCCATTGTGATTATCATGATTATTCCTATCACACTTGGGGTACTGAAGCAAAGATCAGATGGTTCTTTGTTGGGGGAATATGGCAAAATTCACAAGATACCAGTGAGCATATGTTTATGAGTCAACCCACCTCCTCATCTTGTGTTGTGGCCTTATGGTATCCCCAAGCCAAACTATAATGACATGATGATGTGGGCACAGGCTGGAATTACCATACCTTCTCCCAGCTCAGCTGTATTAGTAAGATTACTTTTCCTAATTCTTTCCATTTTCAATACATTTTACCTATTTTGTATCTCTAAAGGTCATGTTTTCTAATTTAATAAACTTTTAATAAGCTAAATAATTAACAATAAATTATTGTTTAATTTAAATAAAATAGTATATATTTAATTACATTAAAATTATATACTTAATACATTACTTTTTTAAGATTAAAAATGTCTCACCTCACCTAGAAACTATTTTACCAGGGCTTCTGTAGATGAAATTCTCTAACCCAAGGAGTGACTAACAGTGGGAATTTCAGGCCCCCTCCCTGCACAGTAACCCAGCAGCTTAGGGTAGGGAAAAAGAAGATGATATCACTTGGGAAGGGACCCTAGAGGACCTCAGAAATCAGTTTTTCTAGTCCACTTCTTACTCTGCTTACAGGATGCGCTAAGCCTGCTGGGAGGAGGCCCCAGAGAAACCATAAAGCAGGAAAACCCAGGTTTTGAAAGATCCAAGGCAACCCAGCTCTGCCTCCCCTTCCCCCCCACCTTTAGCCTGGATCTAGGTAAAGGGAGCCTTGGCACCTCTTCCATACTTCAACATATTTATTCAGTGGCTGGGTTGGACTGTGTTCATAATCTTAATAATACACCAGCTTAATCAAGTCAGCAATAGTACCTTAGCTATCATTTAATTGCCCGTGGTTTATATCCTGCATATTCAGTGCTTATGCAATTGAAAACTTAACGATTGAGCCACTTAAGGTTTTCCCCCCATGCAAATATTAACACACATTGCATGGGAAACAGATTAAATTATGTGATTTTACATTTTCATGGGAGTTGAAGATTTTTTAATGCTACAAAATCAAACTCTTGAACATGAGCTGGAGGAGACGTCTCTCCTCCTCAGTCCTAATTGTACGTTTCCCACCTATAAATTTACTGAGCAGGACTCATAAAGTCATATGGCTAAGCATGCCTCATTAGTCTGTATTTATCGGCGTTCAGTACCTGGGGATCTCTGACTGTTTCCGGAATTGCTTCTCTCACTCCAGGTGAGTCTCTCTGAGCCATCGTCCAAGGGTCTTAATGTGTCTGTTGACATTTCCCTGAGTTTTACATTCCAGTTCTCTGTCCCGCCCTCCTTTTTACTCTTTTCCAGCAATAGCTTTAAATCAGGTTTTCTTTCCTACCTTGAGGAAGTCATGCCCTGGCCAAGGCCTTTGACCTCTAGGGAGCTCATTCGAGGGCTCTCTGCCCGAGATCAGACAGGATGCCCGGCCATCTGAGGGGTCCATGATCCTTATTTAGGTCAGAAATTTAGTAAAAATTAATTTTTTGTGTGCTTTTTGTGTGCTTTATTGAAATGCCCGACTGGGTCATTGAGGGATGTGAAATTGGCTTCATAAAAGGCAGAGTTTGTAGGGTAATTCATAGAGGCTCAGAGCCTGAAGTACTTTAGGGGGAAATTGTGTGTGTGGAGACGGGTGGGAGTGACCAGAAGGGGGAGAGGAGCAAGGATGGATTCTGAAGTTACAAGATCCAACTTCACATGCCCCATTTTTTGTCACTCACTAGCCAATGGGACCTTGGGCAAGTCCCTTTTACTCTCTGACAGCTCGATTTTCACATCTGTTCATTGAAGGTAGTAATACTTTTACTACTTGCTGCACAATCAATCAAGCAAAGATTTATTAAGTCTTATGTGTCAGGCAGTGCACTAGATGCTGAAGACACAAAGACAAAAATAAATGAAAAAAATCCTTCCTTTAAGGAGTTTACATTGGAAAAAAATAGCATATATATGTTTACACACATACAGATATACATACATATTATACAGTATTTGATGTGTGTGTTGTATGGGGGAAATAGGGGTTTTTATTTATATGAAAAGTTTGGACTGGATTATTTTAAAATAGGGTAGCCAGGAATTTAATTTATTCCAAAGATATTTATTTACAAAATATAGAAAGAGTGAAGTTAGAAAGAAAATCAAAGAGGAGAGGGTAAGATACCTAGCCTAAGCAGTAAGTAATTTACTCCCAACCCCTGGCTCAAAACCAGGCAGAGGAGTTTAGTCCTTAACCTGAGAGGCCTTGGCCCTTGTAGCTGAGGACCTGGGGATATGGGGAACCTCTCTCAAGAGGATAGGTCTCTCTTGAGGCTAGTTTCTTCAGAAATCCATGAAAGGAGTCAGCTTTTTCCACTCACCACGTGTCAGTCCAAAGGGGAGAGATTTAAGAAATTCTTACCACACAGGGCCTCAGGTCCAGTCAGCAGATTCTTCCTCAGCCCCCAACTCCAAAGCATGAAGAACTGCCAGTAGAAGTCACTCAGGAAGTTGTAACTCCCTTTTAAAGACACTTTCTTATGCATCACTTCCTGTGCCTTCCCCTAATTTTATGTCTACCAATCACGATTGAAGTTTTGCTTTAATACTGCCCAGGGGCACTTAGTTTAATTCTGATTTTTCACCCATTATTGCACTCTTGGGTCACAGACCTCCCCTACTCAAGTGTGAATGGGGTGTTTACACATTGGTGATTAAATCTAAAAATAGGGGTTACAATTTAATCTTCACAATCAGGGGAGAGTTAAATGTATCTTCACACTGTATGTATATATATTTTAAGTCCTTACCTTCTGTCTTAGAATCAATACTTCAAGGTAGAAGAGTGGTAAAGGCTAGGCAATGGGGGTTAAGTGACTTGCCCAGGGTCACATAGCTAGGAAGAATCTAAGACCAGATTTAAACCTAGGACCTCCCATCTCTAGGCCTGGCTCTCAATCCATTGAGCTACCCAGCTGCTCCTTGTATATAAATATTATTTAAAGGCAGTGAGGTAGTGGGATGAATAAAACACTAGAGTCAGGAAGACTTGTTGTATGGTCCTAGACAAGTCACTTAACCTCTACCTGCCTCAATTTCCTCATCTGTAAAAATGGGGATGATGAGGGGACAATTAGGTGGCTTAATAGGTCCTGGAGTCAAAAAGCCCTAAATTCAAATCCAGCCTCAGACATTTGCTAGCAATGTATCCCTGGGGAAGTCACTTAACTCTGTTTGCTTTTTATAAAATTTTTATAAAATGAATTGGAGAAAGAAATAGCAAACCACTCTAGCATCTTTGCCAAGAAAACCCTGTTCTATCCCCAAAATCTAGCCTGATATCTAGTGCATCACAGAAACTCAATAAATGCTCGGTGAAAAATGAGGATAATAATAGAACCTAACTTCTAGGATTGTTGTGAGGGCAAAATGAGAAAATATTTGTCAACTTCTTTGCAAATATCTAAATGCTATATAAATATTAACACATATATCACATTATGATATTAATATATTACATAGGTAGTTAAATGTCTCATAGGCAGTCAAGTTATTTGGTGGGTAGAGTGTTGGGCTAAGAATCAGAAAGATATGAGTTCAAATTCAGCCTCAGACACTTCCTAACTGTGTCTAACTATGAAGTCACTTAACCTATGATTGTTTAACCAAAGGATCCATTGAACCCTCTGGAGAAGAAATTGGCAAACCACGCCAATATCCTTACCAAGAAAACCCCATGGATAACCATGGTCCATGGTGTCATGAAGACTAGGCCATGACTAAAGGTCTGAATAACATTATATATATATATATATATATATATATATATATATATATATATATATATATATATATATACACAAAAAAAAATACACATGGACCTATACCTCTGTATGTGTATGGATATATGTATGGATATATCTAAATATAGAGGGTTGTTGTAGGGGACAAAGGAGACAATAGATAGAAAAAATATGTAAAACAAGGTGCTTATGCCTATCAGTAGTAGGCAATATCAGCTATTTTTCCTATCAAATATAAATAATTAAACACATTTCAGTTCCTCTATGTACAAAGAACTTCTTTGCAAAAAAATCTTTCCACTATACCATTCTGATTTTATAGCCTTGAACAACAACCAATGAAACAACAACTTTAGTACCAAGTATGTGCTAGATAATGTAGGAGGCATTGGGGTTATGAGGAAAAGGAACAAATCAATCCTGACTCAAAAGGTCCAGAAAACAAAGATTTCAAATCCAAAGGCCTCAGCACTACCAAATGGCTGGAAATCAGAAATGAATGATTCTATCAGGGAAACTGGCACAAAAGAAGGTGTATTAGCATCTGTTTTGCCATGGTTCCCTAAGGACCCTGAGGCCTTTCCGTCTGCCTTGCAGCTGAAACTTCCCAAGTGTGTTATCACTTCCATTAGAATGTGAGCTTCTTGAGGGCAGGAATTGCTTTGCTTTTCTCTATGTATTTTCAGTACTTAATACATTCTTCTACATTCATTTAAGAAACTTACCTTCTAATGTATATAGCACATGAACACTCTGAGACCCTGATGATTGTGAATTTCAAAACTACTCCACCCTGTTCAGACCATTCTTTGGAGGATGAGATTTAGCTATTTCCTGATCAATGACAATGAGGATACTTGGAGTAACAGAGTCAGGTCTTGGAAACTGCAGTCTCTACCCTACTCAGGTAAAGATTAGGAAGGGCTGCAGCAAAACTCAAGATTTAATTATTTGAGAATATGGCCCTCAACAGACATGTGCAAAAAAGGACAGACCTCTGGGCGGTCCTATGTCAAGCGAGAGCCACCAGAGGGACTTGTGAGGCACAGGAAGTGAGGTAGGGAACAGCCTCTGGAATTCGCTGACTTCCTGGGGAGAGAGCGAGAGGGAGTTCCAGCTAGGAGCTTGAGGAAGGAGGAGACAGCTTCCCTTCAGATCGGTCACATGAGTCAAGGACTGATTCCTTCTCTACCTTGGCCCTTTGCGCCCTTTTCTCCTCTCTACTTCTCTCCCTCTCCCTTTTCTTACTCCCATTGTGATTAAACCACCATAAATTCCATTCTCACTTGAGTGTTTCATTTTAGGAATTTCATAAGTAAATTCCTTGGCGGCCATAGTTTTAATATTATAACAACCTTCAAAGGTGATATTTTCACTACAACATGGTTCTTCCATAATAGAATCAGAAGTGGACAGAGCCTTGAAGACCATTCATTCTAACCCCTTCATAACACAGATGAAGCCTAGAAAATCTTCCATTAGAATCCTTGGTACCTGCGCTAATTAAATGAATTATTTTTGAATGGATGAATGCTTATACTCATGAAACTTTCACACTTGAAAACTCTTCACTCCTGTTCCTTCATAGTCAATAATATCCTATCTTCCCATCACTGGTTGGTAAAGGGCCATTGGCCAGAGGAAGTATTGGAGCCCAATTATAGGATAGTCTTGCACAAAGACCAGAGAGAAAAAGGGACCTGGACCTGGAATTCAAAAGTAGGAACAGATGGAATACATACCAAGGAATGCCAAGGCCAGGCCTGAAGATGGGCTGAACTGGCAGGAATGCCGATGGGTAAGGCAGAGAACCAGGACTAGCCAAAACCAAGGATCAGAAGTAACCATTTTTTCTAGTGATTTTCTGAAATCACACCATCATAGCATTTAGTTCTTTAGGGTAATGAATGCCATTTATTTTATTAATAGCTCACAAAGGTGATCCATATCTACAGCTGCTAGTGCCCTTTCTCCTCGAAAAGACTGTTTTTAACTTTTTATATATGGTATGCAATATTTATTTATCTTGTTTGTGTTGTTTCCACCTTGTGGAAAATAAGCACCTTAATGATGGAGACATTCTGATTTTGTTTTCAAACCCCCAAGCATAGTGCTTAGAACACAGGAGACTCCATAAGATACTTAATAGATGAATTAATTCAGATGGAATTAGGAAAACAAGGCAAGTTGCTTCCCATGCCTTTGCAAAGTAGTTCAGAAAGTCCATTTTTCTTATTTTCTAGTTAAAGGGACAGATTGCCTAGGTCATAGTTTCATAGATTTAAAACTAGAAGAGACCTTAGGGGTTAAATAATCTCTCTTCATAGGCATGCCCACACCCCTTTTACAGATAAGGCGCTGAGGCTTAGAGAATATGACTTTTCATACAGATAATATGGTGGTAAATTCTCTGGCCTCTAATCCAACATTCTTTCCATGTTGCCATTCCACCTCCCAAATTTTAGAAGTCAGACAAATGCCTTGGAATTCAAAGACTTTAAGGTGAATGAGTTGCTTTGGAGAGATTTGGTCTTTATGAATGGCTTAATTTATCCATTAGTAACTTAGGTAGGTGGTGCAGTGGGCACTGAAGTCAAGAAAACTCATCTTCCTGAGTTCAAATCCAGTCTCAGACATTTACTAGCCATGTGACTCTGGGCAAGTCATGTCACCCTGTTTGCCTCAGTTTCCCCATACTAGAATGAACTGGAGAAGGAAATGGTGAACCACTCTGATATCTTTGCCAAGAAAACCCCAAAAGGGGTCATGAGGAATTGAACACAATTGAAAATGACTCAGCAACAAACAATAATATACTTCTGATACAACAAGACTGTTATTGCTACCACAATATCCTCTTCTTGCTGGTTCTGTGTGCTCTCTACCAGTTCTGGAACCATTAGCCTCCATGGGCCACTGCTTACCAGCACTCTGCCAGTCCCCATGTGTGCTGCCAAGAACTGCTCCACTAGGAATGAGGTTGTAGAATTTCTCTGCTTTTAGATTCTGGTTTCAGCTGGAGTCCTCAGCTGAGGTGCTACATACATGTCTCATAGTTTCAAGCCTGAAGGCTTTTTTTTTTTTGGCTACTCCTCTTTTAGAAAGACAGAACCTTCACACTTCTAGTTGTCAGACTAGGGAAAAACACCTCAGCAGGCTTTCCTTTTATATTCAAGGGAATCTGTCAGTTCTCATTCCATGTTTCTTCATCCTAGGAACCAAGCTGTTTGGAGCATATCACAGTCCTGGTTAAGTATCCCCCACAGGCTTAAGTCTCTTTTTTAACCTCAACTTCATGATCATCAAAAACAATAAATGTCTTCGATGAGTTTCTCTGTATTTTAGGGCTGCAAATTCCTTGTGATTATCTACTTAATGCCATATTGTTGAACTCTGACCTGCTGATATCTCCTACTCAACTTGTTTTGTGTCCTGGAGCCCTTTGGATGTCTGGTGAAACCTATGAACTCCTTCTATGAATAATATATATATATATTTTTTTTCTAAGCCCTTCCCTCTAATTTTTTAATAAATGCTGTATATTGTTCGAAGAGTGGTAAGGATTAGGCCAGTAATGGGCAACCTTTTGAGCTTGGAGTGTCAAAATAGCCAAAAAACCAAGCATAACCCAGGTGGTGTGTCACTTTGAGGGAAAAAAAAATAATGATATTTATAGTTTAAATAACAAAAATGTATGATTGTAATTTATAACTGTATTTAATAAACCAAAAACTATTTAACTTCTCTTCTCAGTGATTTCTTTGTTCATCTGTCAGTAGATTTCTTTTGTTGGTCTTGATATTATTTAACTTGTGTGGGGTTCCCTGAACTAAAATAAATGAGGGGGAGGGGAATTCTTTAACTAACCTGCCAATCAGTGACTTTTTTATTGCTGAATTTCATTGGCTAAATCTTCAATTGAAGGTTGTTATTTTGTATACTTCAAGCCCAAGCAAGTGCTATTAACTTCATCTGTCAATCTGTTTCTTTTGTTGGTTTTTGTATTATTTAATGCTGAGAATAAGGTCTCACAAAAGTATGTAGAGGGAAAAATTGTGAGTAAAGCCATTGCTATATTTTTCAGGGGACTAAAAGTGTCCAGTAATCAGTTCCAGACACTCCTCCATTGCACATGGGCCAGAGCCCCACCCAGCCTTCCTCTGGCCCCTCCCTACCCCACCACTCCCCTCCCCAGCTGGCTGGCCCAGGGGATTCAGGAGCCTACCTGCCCAGCATACTCCTCCTCCCCTTCCCCAGGAGCTCTGTGCATGCCCCAGCCTCCAGGCCTCAGCCACTTCCCATTCCCCACCCCCCACTCCCCCAGTCAGTGGAGCAGCCCTCCTCCCAGGCCGGGCTGGGGCATGGCCATGGCCATGGCTGCCTACAAGCGGCTCCCCTGGCAGCACCCAGGTCAAGTGTCATCGAAAATGGCTAGGAGTATCAGTGCTGACTTGTATGTCATAGCTTTGCCATCACGGAGGTTAGGCAATGGGGAATAAGTGACTTGTGCAGAGAGTCACATAGCTAAGAAATGTCTGAGGTTAAAAGTGAACCCAAGATATCCTGCCTCTAAGTCTAGCTCTCAATCCACTGAGCCACCTATCTGCCTCACCAAGAATATTTTAAATGCATAAAATAAAATACATAGTACTACAGAGGAAACAAATTAAAATTTGGTTATCAAAATATATATTTAAAATACATAGACTCCAGACAAGGACCTCTAGTTTAAAGGTTGCCCTTTAAATAAATTACCAACCAATTTTCTTCAATCCAAGAGTCTTTTGCCTTTCCCATGCAAATGAATGAGATGGGAAAAAGCACAAGAGGAAAACTAACCTAGAGAGGACAGCTAGGGGGCTCAGTGGATTGAGAGCCAGGTCTGGAGATGGAAGGATCTCCCTAGCTCTTATGGCTCTTCTGCCTTGGAGCCCATACACAGTGCTGATTGCAGCATCAAAGGTAGGGATTTAAAAATGAAAACTAAACCAAGATCACTGAATTCCCATCTGGAGGAGATAATTCTGACTTTTTTTGTGTAATTGGGGTCCACAATAAATTGCTCTATCCTATAATCCTAGCTTGCTTTTTCATAGATTCCTTCTGTCTTCTGGAATTCAATGAACTTTTTCTTCCTACTGAAGACACCCTATCTGTTGGTATTCTCTTTAAGACTGTTTTCAAACCATCTCTTAACTAACTCTCCTCTAAAATTCACTTCAGGAGCCACTAGAAAGCTCAGTGGATAAAGAGCCAGGCCTGGAGACAGGAGCTCTTGGGTTCAAATCTGACCTCAGATGCTTCCCAGCTGTGTAACACTGGGCAAGTCACTTAGCCTCCATTGCCTAGCCCTTACTGCTCTTCTGCCTTAAGAACAGAAACTTGTATTAATTCCAAGACAGAATATAAAGGCTTAAAAATAATTAATAAATAAATTCACTTCATCCTCTCCCCTATTCTTGTGGTTGTTATCTATTGATTTTCAGGTCACTTTCCCTTCTCAATAAATTGTTGTTTGACTCAATTAAACAGTTCAGTCAATCAACAAGACTTCATTAAGCACTAACCATCATGACCCTGCATTTAAGCCCCAAAGTACCAAAGGAAAAGCAAAAAAAAAAATCCCTTCCCTCGAGAAGTTTCCATTTGAATGAGGAGAAATAACATTGGAGATCTTCTTCAACTTCTTTAAATGTCTTTGCCTGCCTGTTCTTCAACCTCCTCCATTTCCTCTACCTCTACTAAACCTACCTCAATCACAAATAAGAGGGTCAAATCTTAGATCTGTCTAGCCCCCAAGCCACACTCTTTGCCAACCTGACAACAAGCTCAAGTGAGTGAAGATGCCAGAATGCCTAGTTATTGCTGAAATACAGTCCAACTCTTTCATTTTGTAGATGAGAAAACTAAAGGTCCAGAGAGGTTAAATTATTTATCCAAGGTTTCTCTGTAACCTACAGACCAATAATCTGATCCCAGTATGTCTAGTTTTAAATTAGGAACGTTCCCTCCCTTGAATTTGAGGCATTAAATACCTCTTGGAGAGTTAATTTCCTTTACTCATTTGTTGTTGCCCATTAACACCTCCATGTGGCTAAGTTTATTTGGTTCACTAATTACCTAACAGGGACATGGAAGAAATGGAACAAAAGAGAGGGAAGGGTCCATAAAAGATGGAGAAAGGAAAGAATGGAAAGATAAAAAATTTGGGAATACAGCCTAATATTTCAAACCATGGTGAGCTAGACTAGGATGGGCACTGGGTTCCATAGAAAAGAGAGGCAAAATAAAAATACAATGACTCTGAGAATTATGTTTTTCTTTCTTGAAATAAGAGATTAGAATGAAATAAAAAATTAGAGGTGAGGATGGGGAGAAGACAGTGATATAATTCACATTTCCTTTCAGAGATGGAAGTGAAATTTATTTAAGACTTTAGGGACCCAAAGAGTGGTTATCTAGAACTTCTCATCCCATCCTGATTATCTTTGGGATAAGACTAAGGTGGGACTTCATTCTGTTGCCTAGTTCTAGGAAACAGAAAACTTAGGATCTTTAATCACTGAAATACTGTTAAATATAGAGGATTCAGCTTTGACCATGATTGTGTCATGATTAGAGTGGGAAAGTTGTCTCCTGAATTCTAAAAGATGCTCCTGCTGCTCAAAAGTAATCAGTGGTGAGGGGGTGGGAAAAGGGGTCTTTTCACATCTTTCTAAAGTATAGAACTATTCTAAAGTATAGAAAGTATAGAACTACCGTTATCGGTTCTGGCTACAAGAGAATCTCAGAGTGAAAAAGGCAGCTCATTCCTCAGTGTCAACCTTACTGAGGACATTTTGCCATGAAATAGAATATATTAATAAACCAACAATTTAGTTCTTACTGGGAGAAAACATTATGTAATCACTCCTTTATTTTCTTGTTTTCCTCTTACCTCTGAATGTTTTCTACAGAGAAGTACTCTATGTCTAGAATACCCTTTCTCAAATTCAGTTTTCTTTAATCAGGGTGATGTAAGAGAAAAAAGTACTTGAGTTAGAGTGAGAGAAGCTGAGTTCTAATCCTATCTTTGCTATTTTTTTTTCTATCTTTGCTATATCTTCAATAGCTCTATGAACTTAAGTACTGCCCCTCTCTAAGTCTGTCACTTCATCTGTAAAATGAAGAGGCTGGAATACATTATTTCTTAGGCATACTTCTAACTCTAAGTCCTGTGACTATCTTTTAGATAACTCCTGGAGTCTGACCTCCTCTAAGAAGCCTTTTTGAATTGATTTGTGAACTAGTTTCCTTTTACTTCATACTTGGTTTAGTTTTGGAAATTCCATCACTACTTTCTCTGATCTCTACACCCTATTAACTGGAGCTCAGATAATTAAAAATGCTTGACTAATTGACTTTTTTGTTGATTTCTCTTTTCAGAAGGAAAATAAGGTTGCATTATGGTTTAACATGGTACTGCCTGAAGACTGTCAATTAACAATTGCATACTCTTTTGATATGGATCTGATTAGGGTTTTGATGTTAAAAGATCACTCTGCTGCAAATATGAATAACATGGTTTTGAACAATGATATATATATATAACCCAGTGGAACTGCTTGTCAGCTTTCCAAGGGAGGAGGAAAATTTATGTAATCATGTAATCATGGGAAAAATTTTTAAGCAAAAAAAAAAAAGCAAAAAAAAAACCCAATACATACACTCTATGTCTCTGTCTCTGTCTCTGTCTCTCTCTGTCTGTCTCTTTCTCTCTCTCTCTTTCCATATATACACATACGCCCTTACGTACTGTCTTAGTATCAATTCTAAGACAGAAATGTAGTAAGGACTAGGAACTGGGATTAAGTGGCTTACCCAGGGCCCCACAGCTAGGAAGTATCTAAGGTCAATTTTGAATCCAGATCCTCCCAACTCCAGTCTGGTGCTCTGTCTACTCTATTACCAGCCCTTGTTCACAAACAAATATTTCTCGATTCGGTTGATTCAAAAATTCATCCAAGAGACAAAAAATATGTACTGGTATTAAACCACATTCAATTCACTCTTCTATGCCTTCTTGTAGTTATAGTCTTGGACAATAATGCCTTATGTTTAGGATGATTACCTTGAGATGCTGAGAGTTTTTTCCATCATAGAATCAAAGATGAATACTGAGAGATCATCTCTTTCAACCCTCTAATTTTACAGGTGAGGAAATTGAAGCTGATGTAGATAAAGAGAAAACTAGTCCAAAGTTTTATAGCTAGTAGAGAACTGAACCAAAAGTCAAACTCAGGTTCTCTGGCTCATAATCCAAAGTTTTTTCCATGACAGCCTGCTGCCTTTCTATCAAGAAAAGTTCTATTAGTTTTCAATATACCATGTTTCCTAAGGGAGGAAAATGACTCATAGATTTTTGGAAAATGTTAACATGAAGAATTAAAACTTCAAAGTTATTAGGGATGATTTCAGTTTTCTTCTCTCTCTAATCACTTTCTGTGTGAATCAGCAAAGAAAAAAAAGTGAGCCTTTAATAACTTCTCAAAGGATGGGTAGAATGTAGATAGACCCAGAGAAGGGAGAGAGAATAATTTTGGGTGGTTGCAATCAAATGAGCAAAGTCTTGAAGCTGAAAATAAGCACGGCATATTACAGGAAAAGTAAAAAGACTGGCCTAGATATGGGAGTAAAAGAAAGAATGAGGAACAGAGTAGGGGGTGGTCAAAGTGAATAGATTTGGTGGGGTCAGTTATGGGCAACTTAGATTATCTGCCTAAAGCATTATGTCTTTATCCTTTAGGCTATGGGGAATTAATCTCCTGTCACCTTGAAGATCATGACTTTGGAAAGAAAAGGATGTGGGAAGTGAACAGCTGGCTAAGTAGATGGCATTGAAGAACAGGATTTGTCATTTTTGATCAGGGGAATGACATGATTAAATCAGTGTTTTAGGAAGATCAATCTAGCAGCCTCATATAGGACAGATTAAAAGAAAGTGACTAGAGGCAGAGCCACTAGTTAGGAGCTATTGCAATAGTCCAGGTGAGCCAAGATGAGGATTTATATTATGGGCAGAGCATGGAAATGGAAGGGAAGACCTAAATAACAGTATCATAGCATTTCAAAGACAGAAGGGAACAGAGAAGAATTTACTCCAACCATCTCTTTTAACATATAAAGACAATAAGACTTCATGAAAATAACTTTCTGTAGGTTGATAATAATAATAATAACATGTACAGCATCAGCATTTAAATACAGATCTTATAATTCCATATTCAGTGGTCATAACACCAGGCCAAATAGCCTTTGTTGAATTATTGGTTGGTGATAGGGATAAAGGAGAGAAAAAAAAGTCCAAAAATAATTATAATTTGTTAAATCTCCATAAGTAGGAGACTAGTGTCCCTATTAGCAGAAATGGGAAAATTGAAGGCAGGCCAAATTTATGGGGAGAAAATTATAAGATAAGATCATTTGGATTCATTGAGTCTGAGGTGATGTGGGGCATCCAAATGGAGACAGATATTCTGTAGCGATGAGACTGGATTTCAAGCAAGGAGTGAGATCTAGTGATACAAATTTAAGAGTCACCATTCCCATTCAGCAGAATACCCAGAGAGATTCTGTTACCTGCATAGGAAAACTCAGAAGTTAAGAAAGAAGTAAGACCTGAACTCAGGTCTTCTGGTTCCAAGTCCAACACTGGTAGAGACTGCATATCTTCAGTCTGTCAAGAGTTGGTTTCACTATGCTAAGGAATAAATATACTGAAGATTGTTTTGCTGTATTGCCCAGTGGATCCCATAACAATCCAGAACTTCTCAGAGTTTAGGAATATTGCTCTCCCTCCTATTCCCCTCCCACCATCCCAATTCCAGACAAGAATGATCTTTAGTAGAGAAATAATATTCTTTTCCTCAGGGAGGAAATGTAATATCCAGGAACTAGATTCTACAGCAAAACCCAACACTCCCTCCATACCAAGAGATGTTAAGCAAAGAATAAAAACTCATATCTAAGGTGGACAGTAAAGTTTATATCCTATCATGTCTGTGGAGAATAAAAAAAAATTAACTGGAGTTGAGATGTGGAGCTTTGTAGACAATATGTATTTCAGGAAAATATTTTTTGCCATTAATTATGTCATAAGCAAAAGAGTAAAATAAACTGTTTATTATCATATATAAAATGCTTTTGGTCAGTCAACTGAAAAACTAATTTCATTTTCTCATTACACTGCCTCAGGAATCCTTTAACATCAATTTTTATTACAGCCAAAGCAGGGAAATTAAAATGATCAGTTAGAGTGCAGGGAGAAACATTTGCTTTGGAATTTTTAAAAGGTAGAATAATAAAGCATTGAACCTGTTAATCATTCATAATAATTACAATTCACATTGGTGGCCAGGGTGGGGAGGTGGGAACCTGCTACATCAAAGGTCTATAATGCCAGCTGCCCAACCTCAGTTCCCCACCTACTACTCCATTCCTTTTTTATGGGACTATGTCAAGAGAACTCCTTTGAAGCTAAGTCCTATTCCTGAAAGGGACCTAGTTGAATTCTCATTCAACAGACAGAAATTCCAATGAAAACAGAAGAACCATGTCTCCACAGAGGGAATCTAGATTTTCCTAGCTGTGTAGCCCTGGACAAGTAATTCAACCTCAGTTTCTTCTACTGTAAAGTAGAGATAATAATAGCATCTACCTTGCAGGATTATTGTGAGGATCAAATGAGATGATATTTGTAAAAATGTTTGACACAAAGTAAGAGTTTAATAAATGCTTATTTCCTTACTTACATCCTTTGTACATATATGCCCCATCTGAATCTAAATTTGTCAGATAATTTATGGTGCTACCATAATGATTTTTCCAACTATTGAATTTCTAACTCCTACTCTAATTGTTACTATTATTGGAATTTATTTTACTGTTTAGGTTTATTCAAGGTAGCATAATAAGTATTTCTTAAATCACATTCTCTTTTAAAGTTTCTCTCTAGTGTAACATTTAAAATGGTTGAAGGCCTTAAACTGTAACAGTTAAAAGAGTGATGTTGTAAACTGTAGTGAGTTAAAATGGTGGAAGATATAAATTGTGATAGATATAAAAGAGGGTGATTGGAAATTTTTAACATTCACAAGTCTGAGAAATTTCAAGATTTACACTAGACAACTCTGATGATCATTTCTATGAATTTTTTTAATGTTTTCCTAACATCTAAGTAAAGTCCCCATGTCAAGCATTTTTCCTTTCACAATGGCAACCATCAAGATCACCTGATCATTTTCGCCCAAGATTATTGTCACTCTGGGGGCAGTATAGGTACGTATGTGAAGTGGTGACTGGGCCATGGCATTATCTCCACAGAGTATTACTCAATAGGGAAGCATGAAGGAAGGGGCTAAGAGAAAGAGAGGGAATAAAGGGAAAGGAAAACTTAGGGAGGCAATGGTCAGAAACAAAATAAACTTTTGAGGAGGGCTAGGGTAAAAAAAGACAAAGAAAGATGAGCAGAAGAAAATAGGATAGAGGGAAACACAGAGTTAGTAATCATAAATGTGAATGGAATGGATTCACCCACAAAATGGAAGTGGATAGCAGAATGGAATACAACAATATGTTGTTTGCAAGAAACATACTTGAAAATGAGTTACAATGAGGGGCTAGAGCAGAATATATATGCTTTAGCTGAAGTAAAAAAGGCAAGAGTAGAGATCATGATATTGTGAGATTTAAAATGGTTGAGGTCTTAAACTATAGTGGTTAAAATAATGGAAGATATAAATTGTGATAGATATAAGAGGGTGAGTAAGTTTGACCACAGAAATATGTTTCACTACAGTGTCTTGGGTTTAAAATCAAATATAAGGTGGTCGCCAGGGAAATATTCCCAATTATTCAAATACCCAAGTCAATTGGGTTTTATAGAGATTTTAATTAACAATACAATGAGTAATCAAAGAAAGAGAGAGAGTAAGAAAGGAATAAGTATGAAGGGCCTCAAAGCCAATATGGCCTAGACCTGAGTCTTAAAAGAGAAATCAGTCAGTTTTTTATAACTCACCATAAGATCTGTCTAAGTAAGGATTTCTAATGACACCAGGCCAGCAGCATCTCAGCTGCTTTCACCAGCTCCCTCCTCCATCTGAATGTTTCAGAATCAGTCTCCTCAGAATGAGTCTCTCCAATCTGAATGTTTCAGAATGACTTCCCAGCTCTTCCCTGAGCTCTTATTTTTAAGGGCAAAATCTCCTCTGTCACCTCCCCTAAGTCCTTACATCTACCAATCACTGTAGATGTTTCTAAAGGACCACCCATTCTTAGTCCACACCTAAGAAGGTGTGGATTTTTGAGTAATTCACACCAGGAAAGCTCTGAGTAAGTTTTCCAGTTCTTTGTTCCTTGTAAATTCACAAGTTGCTTGACCTTTATAGGTACTTAGCTTAAGAAAAGTATGGATTTAAGTATTTTCATTGTTCAGAAAAGAGTTTACAACTTTATCTTCCCCTAGGGCAGACCCAAGTAGGTAAAGTAGAATTCTCACATTCCTGCTTTAAGTAGAGTTCACTGCCCAAATGGGGAATGGACTTAATCCAATCTTATAAAGTAGGGTCTGGGAAATTTTAAGGTTTACAGTCCCCCCTGATGATCATTGGGAGACTAGTCTCCCCATTGATCATTTAACATAATCATTTTGTAGTTCTAAATGCACTACTAACTATAGATATACACAATATCCAATTTTCTAAGAGAAATTAGAATAGTGAGGGAGGAAATAGAAAAGAAAAGAAAGCAAAACCAATGTTTTGCTAGGCGCATTGACAGAAAGCCAAAGTAGGGGCAATCCCTTTTGGCATAAATGTGTACATTTACAATAAATGTTCAGTTCAATCAATCATATCCAAAATTCATTCTTGATCTTCTTGATGAAATGTAAGTTGTCCGGCATCTTTCTGCAACAGTTCATTCTCTGGATATAAAAGTTTCAAGCTTTTTTCTTGAAGATCTTTTCTCGAACAAAATCAAATCTTGAATTTTTTATAAAAATACAATCTCAAACAAAAAATTCAAAATTCAAAAATTCTTAGATTTTAAATTAAAATACAATCCCCCCTGAAGTAAGTATTAAAAAACATTCAGTTCAACTCAGAATGCAATGTTGAGTTATGGGGGTGTATGAGTCAATTATCAAAAGAAGAGAAAAATAATCAAAAACATAAGGAAAAATTCAAAATGGGCCCTTGTATAGGTCCAATATAAAGTAATTTCTATCCCACAAGTCTGTAGGACAGAATGCAGTAATATGTCATTTAGCCATTTGCAGCCAAGACTATAGGAAGTTGCCATAATATAAGAAGAAAAGAATTAGAATTCTATTTTGATGGGGAAGCATCATTCCCTTGTCTGATTTTTTTTTGTCATTCTCAGGGATATAGGGAGCCAGCATGATAGTCAAACTTTGTACTTGTATGAGTACTTCGTAAAGAGTGTAGATACAAGGAAGTCCTACGACTTAACATATGTCAAGCGTCGCAACTTCGAGTCTCACATTAGTATTTCATGTGTGCTCTTTTTGGCACTATTCAGGTTAAGTTTGTGCTCCTTATTTTCATCCCAATTTCTGGAATCAGATTCAAACATTAATCACAGTCCTATAATATTTTATCAATAAATGGCAGGTTCCCATAGTTTAAAGCTTTTAGGTATATATTGATATTATAACAAGAATATATATTAACTTATATTACTGCAGGAAAAAATATTAATATTAATTATGTGTACCTTCAGTACAAAAATGAGAAAAAATCAAATATCTTAATCAAAATAAAGAAAAGAAATAATAAAAATAAGGAAAAAATCAGTAATTCAATGTGTTCTCAAAAAAAAAAAAACCAGCATCCACTTGTCTAAGGATTATTATCTCCAATGCATGCGATAGGTTTCAGTCAATCAGTCTCAGCAGAAGATGCTTTCTTCACATGTGAGCAGTGAATCCAAGAGTCCTTTTCTCCAATCTTTATGGATGTTGGAGTATTTAACAATATTTGGAATGGTCCTTCCCATGAAGTTTGAGTTGATCCAGTTCACTTGAAATTCTTAATATAAACTTTATCTCCTGGATTCAGGTCATGCAGAGAAAAGTCTAGTGGTCCAGCTTGTACTGCAGCTCTGGATTCATGAAGTTCACATAGTTTGTGCTGTAACTCCTGTATATAGGAAGCAATAGTAATACCTCCCCCTAATAGTGAGGTATATGCCAGGGAGAAAGGCTTAGCTTGTATAGGCGGATGTCCAAAAAGCATCTCAAATGGTGAAATATGTAAGTCTCCTCTAGGCCTGCTTCTAAGATAAAATAGGGCCAGAGGTAGGATTTCAGGACATTTTAAATGGGTCTCAGTGCATAATTTTCCAATCATAGTCTTAAGTTCTTTATTCATTCTTTCCTACTATTTGGAGTGGAGAAAAAAACTGAAAAAGGTTAATTAATATCAACAAAATCAATACAATCTAAGAAGAATCATCTTCATTATATTGGGAAGTTCCTTGGGCACCCTCCTGAAGGGCACCTCTCTGAGATTCATTAGCACCTCGAGCATGTTTTGGACGAGCACCATTTCTCATATATTGTTGTTGAGTATTATCATTTTCTTCATTTGGAGCATTGTCATTATTTTCCCAATTCCTATTTCTATAATTCTGGTTTCTAAAGTTATTATTTCTATATTAATTATAGTTATTTCCATAGTCATCATTATAGTTTCTAAAATTTCTAAAATTCTGGTTTCTATGACCATTATCATCATTTCTATAGTTGTTATTTCTAAAGCTATTATTAAACTGCGTATTCCTTCCAATCATCTTAAGAAAAGTTCTACATTCCATCATTTTGTGGCCCTTCTTCTCACAGAAGTGGCAAGTTACTGATTTATTTGTGAATTCCCTCAAAGGGGCTATAGTTTCTCCCTTATTTTTCAATTGTCTCTTTAATATTTCAATTTCTTTCTTTAAATCTTCCACTGATGTATCGTCTTCCTCAGGTCTTTTTACACTACCTTTATAAACATAGGTTGCTACTCTCCTTAGTTCATCGAGGTCCATAGAGTCCCAATTAGGACAGCTAGTTTTAAAGTAGTCCTTTACCACTGAACAACAATTTTTAACAAATTGCCTACGTATTTGTCTAATGTCTCTTTCTCTGGATAAATCAAGGTCCATATATGTATTCCCTACGTCAATAAGTCTGTCCATAAACTGGGAGGGTGTTTCATCAACATGTTGTAGGGTTTTTTCAAATTTTGACAATTTTTCAGGTCTATCAGAGCTAGCTCTCATGGCTGTCAATAATGCTTCTCTGGCCTGGTTTAGTTTTGCGTAATCTAGTTCAACATTGGGGTTCCAATGTGGATCTTCAGTTGGCCAATAATGTCCTCTTCTACCTCGTTTTTGATTAGCCAGAGAGATGATTTTATTTTTTTCTCTCTTTGTTAATAATTCTTCTAATATATTCTCAACATCCAACCAAGTGGGGTCAAAAGTTCTGAATGTTCTCTAATTTTTTTATAATTAATATTGGTTCGTCCTCAAATGATGGCATATCTTCCTTCGATTTTTTTAAATCCTCAGGGGTAAAAGGTGTATGATGTCTTACAGATATCAAGTTTCCATTTTTATTAAAAGTGGGTACTTCCCTTAAAGGAAATAAACTTTCTAAATTATTTGGTACTCCTGTTTCTAGACTTCTTGCTCCATTTTCAATTGGGTAAGTCTGAGACATAGAAGAGTTGGGCACATTAAAAGGAAGGGTTTGTTGTTGTCCCATTGTGCCAGAAAATTCAGAGGTACGGTGTGTACTTAGAGTTGATTGTGTTGGGTCGGAAGGATGGGTAGGGTGTGTACTCAGAGTTGACTGATTAGAGTTAGAGTTTTCTGAGGCCAAGGGGACAGGGGGAGGGGTGGGTTCGTTAAGATGGTTATTATCCATAGCAGGGTGGGACAGAGATTCTGATATTGTTCTTAACTCTCTGTTAATGCTTCTTATAAAAGTTACAATCTCTTCCTGACCTTCCTCTATAAGGTCCTGTCTAGTATTTAGTTTTTCCATTTGTTGAATATGAGAGGGAGCAATTGGTTGGTTTGACTGAGAATTGAGTTCTTCAAGGAAATACAATATTAAAATTACAACAATCAAAAACTCAAGGGAAAGTAGTATGTTGATTAGATTTTGCCATAAGTTTCATGTGATGAGCCCTTTCAGAGAGACAAGGAATTCTGTATTTATAAGATTGGTCATGGGGCTGATGAGCCAGCTGCTAAGTAAGCTGTAGACCAATGCTTGTACTAAGAAAAGAACAAAGTATTTACTGAAACTCCAGTTGTTAACTAAGTTCTGAATTGTCTGTGTCTGAATTGTCTGTGACTCCATATTTCTAAAGTAAAAACGTGGGAAGCAGGGCAAGGCCAAAAAAGTTTTCCCAGGTTTTTCTAATCCTAATTTAGGCAATTGCCTAATTTAGCAATTGCTAACCAGGACCTTAGGGCCCTGTTGTTAAGATCTAAAACAGCTTAAATTAAGAAGAATCAAAAAGGTTTTTTACTCACCCTGAGTAACTGAGGAAAACTGAGTAAGTTTTCCAGTTCTTTGTTCCTTGTAAATTCACAAGTTGCTTGACCCTTATAGGTACTTAGCTTAAGAAAAGTATGGCTTTAAGTACTTTTCATTTTTCAGAAAAGAGTTTACAACTTTATCTTCCCCTAGGGCAGACCCAAGTAGGTAAAGTAGAATTCTCACATTCCTGCTTTAAGTAGAGTTCACTGCCCAAATGGGGAATGGACTTAATCCAATCTTATAAAGTAGGGTCTGGGAAATTTTAAGGTTTACAATATCAGACTTAACAAAAGGAAAAATAGATCTAATTAAAAAGATTAAGCAGGGAACGTGCATCTTGATTCTAAAAGGAACCATAGACAAGAAAGTAATACCAATAGTAAGCATATATGTACCAATTGACATATCAACCAAATTCTTAAAAAAAAAAGGAAAATTAGTTATAGGAGGAAATGAACAGTAAAACTGTACTAATGGGGGATCTCAACTTTTCTTCTTAGAGTTAGATAAATCTAGCAATAAAATAAATTAAAGAAGGTCAAGAGATAAATATAGTTTTAAAAAAGTTAGTTTTGGTAGACTTCTGGATAAAAATTGAACTGAACTAGAAAGAATTATCAGTTGTATATTGCACATTCACGAAAATAACTATATATTAGGGCATAAAAATCTCACAAACAAATGAAAAATATCAGATAAATTAAATGCTTTCATTTCAGAACATAATGCAATAAAAATTACATTTAATAAAAGGTCACAGAGGTAAAAATTAAAAACTAATTCAAAAACATATGATCCAATTCTAAATAATGACTAGGTCAAAGAACAAATCATAGAAACAATAAATAATTTTGTTAAGGAGAATGACAACAATGAGACAATATACCAAAATTGGTGGGATGCAGCCAAATGGATATTTAAGAGGAAATGTATCTCTCTAAACAAATACTTCAGTAAAAGAAAATAGACCAATTAATAAATTCAGCAAGAAACTAAGAAAAAACAAAAAAAGGAAGTAAAAATGACCATTTAAATACCAAAATGGAAATCCTTAAAATCAAAGCAGAGATTAATAAAATTGAAAGCAGATAAAACATTGATCAAATAAATGAAAATTGGATCCAGCTTTATAAAAAGTAAAAACCAATAAAATAGACAAACCATTGATTAATTTTAATTTTTAAAAGAAAGAAAATGTAATTATTAGTATCAAAAATTTAAAAAGTGAATGCACCACCAATAAAAATGAAATGAAAGCAAGTATCCTGCTTTTTGTTATTTTGCAATTCTAATTATTTGCTAATAAATCTGACAATCTAAGATATATAATATATATAAGATATATATATATAAGATATATAAATAAATAAATACTTACAAAAATACAAATTGCTCAGATTCACAGAAGAAATAAAATACATTAAAAACTCTATCTTAGAAAAAGAAATGGAACAAGCCATAAATTAGCTACCTAAGAAAAAATTACCACCACCAGACGGATTTACAAGTAAATTCTACCAAATATTTAAGGAATACTAAATCTCAATACTATAAAGGTATTTGGGAAAACAGATGAAAGGGTCATATTGGATTCCTTTTATCACTTAAGTGTGATTTTAATACCTAAACCAGGGAGAACAAAAACAGAGAAATAATACTATAGGGAAATTTCTTGAATGGATATTGATACAAGCAATTTAAATAAAATTCTAACAAGATATTGACAAAATTTCAGGAATGTAGGGCTTGTTCAACATTAGGAAAACTATCAGCATAATTTCCCATGTCAATAACAAAAACAACAAAGTCATATGATTTTATCAATAGATGCCAGAGAAGTTTTCTACAAAATACAAAACCCAATCCTTTTAAAAACTTGAGAAAACATAGGAATCAATTGGTTCTTTTTAAAAATAAGTAGTATATAGCTAAAACCAAGAACAATCCTTATCTAATAATTGGGGCAAGCTTGAAGTCTTCCTAATAATATCAGGGGGTAAATCAGGGATGTCTATTATCACTATTTTATTCAATATTGTATTGAAAATATTAGCTGTGGCAATTAAGACAAGAAATTGAAGAAATTAGAACAGGCAATGAAGAAACAAAACTCTCACTTCTTTTTTTTTTTAATATATTTTATTTGATCATTTCCAAGCATTATTCGTTAAAGACATAGATCATTTTCTTTTCCTCCCCCCCACCCCCCATAGCCGACGCGTAAGTCCACTGGGCATTAGATGTTTTCTTGATTTGGACCCATTGCTTTGTTGATAGTATTTGCATTAGAGTGTTCATTTAGAGTCTATCCTCTGTCATGTCCCCTCAACCTCTGTATTCAGGCAGTTGCTTTTTCTCGGTGTTTCCACTCCCATAGTTTATCCTTTGCTTATGAATGGTGTTTTTTTTCTCCTGGATCCCTGCAAGTTGTTCAGGGACATTACACCGCCACTAATGGAGAAGTCCATTACATTCGATTATACCACAGTGTATTAGTCTCTGTGTACAATGTTCTCCTGGTTCTGCTCCTCTCGCTCTGCATCACTTCCTGGAGGTTGTTCCAGTCTCCATGGAACTTCTCCACTTTATTATTCCTTTTAGCACAATAGTACTCCATCACCAACATATACCACAGTTTGTTCAGCCATTCCCCAATTGATGGGCATCCCCTCATTTTCCAGTTTTGGGCCACCACAAAGAGCGCAGCTATGAATATTTTTGTACAAGTCTTTGTGTCCATTATCTCTTTGGGGTACAGACCCAGCAGTGCTATGGCTGGGTCAAAGGGTAGATATTCTTTTGTCGCCCTTTGGGCATAGTTCCAAATTGCCCTCCAGAATGGTTGGATCAGTTCACAGCTCCACCAGCAATGAATTAATGTCCCTATTTTGCCACATCCCCTCCAGCATTCATTACTTTCCTTTGCTGTTATGTTAGCCAATCTGCTAGGTGTGAGGTGATACCTCAGAGTTGTTTTGATTTGCATCTCTCTGATTATAAGAGATGTAGAACACTTCTTCATGTGCTTGTTAATAGTTTTGATTTCTTTATCTGAGAACTGCCTATCCATTTCCCTTGCCCATTTATCAATTGGAGAATGGCTTGATTTTTTGTACAATTGATTTAGCTCATTATAAATATGAGTAATTAAACCTTTGTCAGAGGTTTCTATGAAGATTTTTTCCCAATTTGTTGTTTCCCTTCTGATTTTAGTTATATTGGTTTTGTTTGTACAAAAGCTTTTTAATTTGATGTAGTCAAAATTATTTATTTTACATTTTGTGATTCTTTCTATATCTTGCTTGGTTTTAAAGCCTTTCCCCTCCCAAAGGTCTGACATGTATACTATTCTGTGTTTACCCAATTTACTTATGGTTTCCTTCTTTATGTTTAAGTCACTCACCCATTTTGAATTTATCTTGGTGTAGGGTGTGAGGTGTTGATCTATTCCTAGTCTCTCCCACACTGTCTTCCAATTTTCCCAGCAGTTTTTGTCGAATAGTGGATTTTTGTCCCAAAAGCTGGGATCTTTGGGTTTATCGTATACTGTCTTGCTGAGGTCGCTTTCCCCCAGTCTATTCCACTGATCTTCCTTTCTGTTTCTTAGCCAGTACCAAATTGTTTTGATGACTGCTGCTTTGTAATATAGTTTTAGGTCAGGGACTGCAAGGCCCCCATCATATGTGGTTTTTTTTCATTATTTCCCTGGATATCCTTGATCTTTTGTTCTTCCAAATGAACTTTGTTATGGTTTTTTCTAAATCAGTGAAGAAGTATTTTGGTAGTTCAATGGGTATGGCACTAAATAGATAAATAAGTTTGGGTAGGATGGTCATTTTTATTATATTGGCTCGTCCTATCCATGAGCAGTTAATGTTTTTCCATTTGTTCAGGTCTAGTTTTAGTTGTGTGGCGAGTGTTTTGTAGTTGTGTTCATATAGTTCCTGTGTTTGTCTTGGGAGATAGATTCCTAGGTATTTTATTTTGTCTAAGGTGATTTTGAATGGGATTTCTCTTTCTAGTTCTTGCTGCTGAGCTGTGTTGGAGATATATAGAAAAGCTGATGATTTATGTGGGTTTATTTTGTATCCTGCAACTTTGCTAAAGTTGTTGATTATTTCAATTAGCTTTTTGGTTGAATCTCTAGGATTCTTTAAGTAGACCATCATGTCATCCGCAAAGAGTGATAACTTGGTCTCCTCCTTGCCTATTTTGATGCCTTCAATTCCTTTATCTTCTCTAATTGCTACTGCTAGTGTTTCTAGTACAATGTCAAATAGTAGAGGTGATAATGGGCATCCTTGTTTCACTCCTGATCTTATTGGGAATGCATCTAGTTTATCCCCATTGCAGATGATATTAGCTGTTGGTTTTAGATATATACTGTTTATTATTTTTAGGAATGACCCTTCTATTCCTATGCTTTCTAGTGTTTTTAATAGGAATGGGTGTTGTATTTTATCAAAGGCTTTTTCTGCATCTATTGAGATAATCATGTGGTTCTTGCTAGTTTGCTTGTTGATGTGGTCAATTATGTGGATGGTTTTCCTAATGTTGAACCAGCCCTGCATCCCTGGTATGAATCCTACTTGATCATGGTGAATGATCCTTCTGATCACTTGCTGGAGTCTTTTTGCTAGTATCCTATTTAAGATTTTTGCATCTATATTCATTAGGGAGATTGGCCTATAGTTTTCTTTCTCTGTTTTTGACCTGCCTGGTTTTGGAATCAGTACCATGTTTGTGTCGTAAAAGGAGTTTGGTAGAACTCCCTCTTTGCTTATTATGTCAAATAGTTTGTATAGTATTGGGATTAACTGTTCTCTGAATGTTTGATAGAATTCACAGGTGAATCCATCAGGCCCTGGGGATTTTTTCTTAGGAAGTTCTTTGATGGCTTGATGGATTTCAATTTCTGATATGGGATTATTTAAGAATTCTATTACCACTTCTGTTAGTCTAAGCAGTTTGTATTTTTGTATATATTCATCCATTTCTCCTAAATTGGTGTATTTATTGCCATATAATTGGGCAAAGTAATTTCTAATGATTGCCTTAATTTCCTCCTCATTGGAGGTGCTGTCCCCCTTTTCATCTTTAATGCTGTGAATTTGCTTTTCTTCCTTCCTTTTTTTAACTAGATTGACCAGTACCTTGTCTATTATGTTTGTTTTTTCAAAGTACCAGCTTCTTGTCTCATTTATTAAATCAATAGTTCTATCACTTTCGATTTTATTAATTTCTCCCTTAATTTTTAGGATTTCTAATTTGGTTTTCTGCTGGGGGGTTTTAATTTGATCACTTTCGAGTTTTTTCAATTGCATTTCCAATTGATTGATCTCTGCTCTCCCTTGTTTGTTAATATAAGCTTTCAGGGATATGAATTTGCCTCTGATTACCGCTTTGGCTGCATCCCAAAAGGTTTGAAAGGATGTTTCGCCATTGTCATTTTCCTTGATGAAATTATTAATTGTTTCTATGATTTCTTCTTTAACTAAACTGTTTTGGAGTATCATATTGTTTAATTTCCAATTGGTTTTAGATTTGGTTTTCCATGTACCATTACTAATCATTATTTTTATTGCCTTGTGATCTGAGAAGGCTGCATTCATTATTTCTGCTTTTTTGCATTTGTGTGCTATGTTTCTGTGACCTAATGTATGGTCAATTTTTGTGAATGTGCCATGTGGTGCTGAGAAGAAGGTGTATTCCTTTTTATCCCTATTTATTTTTCTCCATATGTCTATTAATTCTAAATTTTCTAAGATTTCATTCACTTCTTTTACCTCTTTCTTATTTATTTTTTGATTTGATTTATCTAAATTTGATAATGGTTGGTTTAAGTCTCCCACTAGTATGGTTTTATTGTCTATTTCTTCCTTCAATTCACCTAGTTTCTCCATTAGAAATTTGGGTGCTATATTATTTGGTGCATACATGTTGATTAATGATATTTCCTCGTTGTCTAGAGTCCCTTTTAACAAAATATAATTACCTTCCCTATCCCTTTTGATCAGGTCTATTTTTGCATTGGCTTTATCAGATATCATGATTACCACTCCTGCCTTCTTTCTATCAGTTGAGGCCCAGAAGTTCTTACTCCATCCTTTAATTCTGACCTTGTGGGTGTCAACCCACCTCATGTGTGTTTCTTGAAGACAACATATGATAGGGTTTTGGATTCTAATCCATTCTGCTATTCGTCTACGTTTTATGGGTGAGTTCATCCCATTCACGTTCAAAGTTATGATTGTCATTTGTGGACTCCCTGGCATTTTTATTGCCTTCCCTAATTCTAACCTTTTCTTCTTCGGCTCTACCTTTTAGTCTGGTGATTTACTTTGAATCAGTCCCCTTGTCCCCTCCCTTGATGTTTCCCTTTTTAGTCCCTCCATTTTTCTTCCCTTCCCCTCCCCCCTCTCTTTCCCTCCCTTTTTGTTCTCCCTTTCCCCCTCTCCCCCTTGGTTTTCCCTTCTCCTTACCCTTGTTGGGTAAGATAGAATTCAAGATCCCAATGGATCTGGATGTTTTTCCCTCTCAGAGTTGATTTCCCTGAGATTGAGGTTTAAGTAAACCCCACCCCCCTCTTCCTCTCCTTCTTATAGGAGTTTTCTTCCCCTCCCCTTCCCATGTGAATCTTTGTGTGAGAACCATTATTCTATTTGGTCTTTCTTTACTCCCTATTTATACATTACATTTTCCCCACATGTTAGTATACATAGATTGATATAAATGTAGTCCTTATAGAAGAGAGTTTGAGTAAAAGAAGAAGATAACATTTTTCCCCTTTCCTTAATATTTACCTTTTCAGGTATTCCTTGCTCTTTGATTTTCGGTATCAAACTTTCCACAGAGCTCTGGTCTTTTCTTTGCAAAAAGTTGGAAGTCTTCTATTTTGTTGAATGCCCATACTTTCCCTTGGAAGTATATAGTCAGTTTTGCTGGGTAGCTGATTCTTGGTTGGAGACCCAGCTCTCTTGCCTTTCTGAAGATCATGTTCCATGCCTTACGATCATTCAGAGTAGAACTTGCAAGGTCTTGGGTGACCCTGATTGGTATTCCTTTATATCTAAATTGTCTTTTTCTGGCTTCCTGTAGGATTTTTTCTTTTGTTTGATAGCTTTGGAATTTGGCAATTACATTCCTGGGAGTTGTCTTTTGGGGGTTTAGTGTAGAAGGTGTTCTGTGAGCTCTGTCAGTGGCTGTATTGCCCCCTTGTTCTAGAATCTCTGGGCAATTTTCTTTGATTATATCTTGTATCACCATGTCCAGTTTGGTGTTTATTTCTGGCTTTTCTGGGAGTCCAATTATTCTTAAATTTTCTCTTCTCCCTCTATTTTCCAGATCTATCACCTTGTCGGTGAGATATTTTATGTTCTCTTCTAATTTCTTGGTGTTTTGGCTTTGCTTTATTAGTTCTTGCTTTAAAGCCTGGTTTTCTTTTACAGTTTGGTCAAACTGGTTTTGTAGATGCATGAATTTCTTTTGCATTATTTCCCACTTTTCCTCCCAGAGGGCTTCCATCTTTTTGGTCATTTCTGATTCAAATTCTTCATGGGTTTGTGGAGAGTTTCTATTTCCTTTGGAAGATTTTGGAGAATTTTCTTGTATATCTTCTTCTATCTGCTCTGTATTTTGTATTTTGGCTCCATAGAATGTGTCCAAAGTCGCCCCTTTCTTCTTATTTTTCTTGGTATTTTGGGGCTTCTGTGCTTCTGTGGAGTTTGCCATCTCTGAATGGGGAGGATTAGCTTTTCTTATCTCTGTCTGGTGTTCAGAGGCTTTAGTCCTGGGCAGATGTTGGTTCTATGAGCTTTCCCTGGGTTAAACTGAATATGCCTCACTGGAACTGGAATGGAAGGGTCAGGCCACAAGGCCACACTCTCCCCCCGGCTCGCTTTCCGGAAGTTGCCTTCAGAATCGCTGGCTGTGAGGCTGTTTCGTAGGCCTGCAGGGGGATGGGCTGCAGCTTCCCCAAGCTCCGAGGGCAAGGACTTTCACTGAGACTTGGATAGCAGGATCCAGCTGGTGAGGCTGTCTTGCCCGCCCTGAGGGTTGCTGTTGTTTTGACCAGCTCTCTGCAGCGGAAGCCCCAGGCAGTAACTTTCACCGGGACTCGGGTAGAAGGCCCTGAGGGTTGTTGTTCCGAGGACCCTGCTCTCTGAGCCCGGCCTGGCTGCGGCTTCCGGGAGCCTTGGACTCTGCGCTCCTACCCCTGAGGTCCGAGTGATCTCGGGTTCTGGCTTTTGAGGGGAGCCGTACCTTTTGAACCGGGTCCAGGTCCAGGAGGAGGGTTCCCAGGGTCTGTGCTGTTGATCGTTTTGAATTTCGGCGCCTTAGGAGCTTATAGTTTGAGATCGGTCGGGAAGGGTTTTCCGGAGATCTGAACTTTAGCTTTCTCTAACCCGCCATCTTAACCGGAAGTCAAAACTCTCACTTCTTGTAGATGATATGATAAGAACCCTAAAGAATCAGCTAAAATATTAGTTGAGACAACAACTTTAGCAAAGCTATCAGGTATAAAATTAACCCGTACAAACCATCAGTGTTTCTATTTTATTACCAACAAAATTACCAGGAAGACATAGAAAGAGAAAATTTATTTAAAATAATTGTAGAATTATAAAATATTTGAGATTCTATTTGCCAAGACAAGCCTAAGAACTATATGAACACAATTATAAAATATTTTTCTCACAAAGAAAGACAAATTGGGGGTATCTAGGTGATTCAGTGGACTGAGAGTCATGTCTGGAGAAGGAAAGAACTGAATTCAAAATTGACCTCAGACACTTCCTAGCTGTGTGACCTTGGGCAAGTCACTTAGCTTCTATTTTCTAGGCCTTATCACTCTTTTACCTTGCAACCAATATACAGTATTGAACGTAAAAAAAAGGTAAGGATTTTTTAAGAAAACATTTTAAAAATTGGAGTAATACTAATGGCTTAAGGTGAGAAAAACAGGAATTACGTGATACAAACACACCATTTTGTAACACTGACTTCATTTTTAGGCTTAAGTTTCATGTTTCTTTAAATTCTACCTGCTTGGAGAGGATGCCCATCAATTGGGGAATGGCTGAACAAATTGTGGTATATGTTGGTGATGGAATACTATTGTGCAAAAAGGAATAATAAAGTGGAGGAATTCCATGAAGACTGGAAAGACCTCCAGGAAGTGATGCAAATCGAGAGTAGCAGAACCAGGAGAACATTGTACACAGAGACTAATACACTGTGGTATAATCGAATGTAATAGACTTCTCCATTAGTGGCGGTGTAATGTCCCTGAACAATCAGCAGGGATCTAGGAGAAAAAACACTATTGATAAGCAGAGGACAAACTGTGGGAGTAGAAACACCGAGGAAAAGCAACTGCCTGACTACAGCGGTTGAGGGGACATGACAGAGGAGAGACTCTAAATGAACACTCTAATGCAAATACTAACAACATGGCAATGGGTTCGAATCAAGAACACCTGTGATACCCAGTGGAATCACGCGTTGGCTATGGGGGTAGGGGGAGGAAAAGAAAATGATCTTTGTCTTTAATGAATAATGCTTGGAAATGATCAAATAAAATATTATAAAATAAAAAATAAATAAATTCTACCTGCTTGTTAATCATGACAATTGAGTAATATCCTGTTTCATATCTGGAAAAGTCCACCAGCTCAATCTCCTTACTCCTAAAATTTGCTCATCCCTCTCCCCACTCAGAAAATTCCTAATCTCTCCTCCAATTAGAATTCTATATACCTAATCTTGTATACTTGTATTATACCCTGTTTATTATGTTCTTTGAACGTGGAAAACCTCTGTATTTGGGAGTCCATTGCAAAGCTAAGGAGTCCTGGTATGGACTTGTTATGCAACTGACATTGCTCAATAAATTGATATGATCAGAAGCTCTAATTTTTTGTTTCCTCAGTTTTTTCAGATTTTGCCCATCACAATGGCTAGACTGAGTTAATAAAATGAAAATAACAATATTTCCTAAGTTCATTACTTATTCAGAGCCATATCAATCAAATTTCCAAATATAAAGCTAGAAAAAATAATAACAAAATTAATCTGGAAAAACAAAAAGTCAAGAATATCAAGGTAATGGATTTTTTTAAAAGAAAGGAAAGTAGCCTAGCAGCGCCAAATTCCAAACTATATTATAAAGTAGCAGACAAGAACTCACCATTTAACAAAAATTGTTGGGAAAACTGTAAAATAGTTTGGCAAAAATGAGACATAGACTAACATCTGTCACTGTATACCAGGATAAGGTCAAAACAGGTACATGATTAACACATGAAGAATGATATTATATGCAATAAGGAAGCATGAAAAAATTTGCCTGTCAGATCTACAGATAAGGAAAGGAATTATAAAAAAATAAGAGATAGAGAGGATCCTTGGAAGTAAAATATATAATTCTGATTTCATGAAATTAAAAAGCTTTTAGCAAGAACAAAACCAAAATAGCCAAAATTATAGGGAAAGCAGGAAACTGAGAGGTAGGGGTGGGTCATATAAGAAGTTTCTCTGATGAAGGTCTCATTTCAAATAAGTAGGGAACTGAGTCAAATTTATTAAAATAAGAGGCAGTCTCCAATTGATGAATGATTGAAGGATGTGAAGAAATTGTTTTAGGGAGGAGAAGTAAAACTTATCTATGGTGACATAGAAAAAATTCTCTAAATCACTACTAATTAGAGAAATACAAAATAGAGAAATACAAAATACAAAAAGAAATACAAAAAAATATAAAACAACTTTGATATGCCACCTTGTACCCATCAGATTGGCTATCATGACAGAGAATTGAAATGATAAATGCTGAAGGGGATGTGGAAAAATAGGTACCCTAAAGCACTTTTGGTGGAGTTGTGAACTATTCCAAACATTTTGGAGAATAATTTTGCACTATGACCAAAGAGCTATAAAACTGTACATACCCTTTAACCTAGTACCATTACCACCACCACACTTGGGTTGCTGCTGCTGTTAATCTGTTAATGAGAGAGATCAAACAACAGGGGAAAAGACCTATATGTATTATAATATTTATAGCAGCTCTTTTTTTTTTTTTTTGGTGGCAAAGTATTGGAAACTGAAGGGATGTCCATCATTTGGAAAATGGTAAAACAAGATGTGGGTGGGTGAGGGACAGGAGAGAGGGAAAATAGCTTAAGAAGAGTTCATAGATAAGATATAATCCCATATGTTGTCATAGGGTAAAAGATGTAAAAGTACTGTACAAATTCAGTTCATAAGCATTTGTTAAAAATATATTACATTGTGGCATACTTACTATTCTAGAGGCTATAGATATAAAGGGGAAAAAAAGATAAATCTACTCACGCCCACAAGGAGCTTACATTTTCCTGAGGAATACAGCATAAAAATATATATAAATAAACCATATATAAATATAAGATGTAAGAATATGGTGACCTTTTATTCTGAAAGTACAAAATAGAGCAAAAGTCAAGAATTGGTGGCCATTATGAATGATAAGGAACAATGGTCTAGATTTTTATTAGGTTTTATTTTTACTTAACTTCATTTGCATGTCAATCAAGGAGAATTTTGGGAACTATGAAGACTTCATTGTCTTAAAGTAGCCTCTGTCATCCCCACTATCTCTTCTTTTATTTTCCACTTCTTATTTTAAGCCTCACCCTACATGCTCCTTTCTCACTGCCAACAAACTTGCCCATATTTTTCCATCTTGGAAAAAACCCTTCCTTGATCCCTCTATCCCTGCTCTCAGCCATTATCTCTCCTGCCATTTGTAAAAAACTCTTCAAAAAGCTTATATACTATAAGTATATACTTATGTAACTATACTTTCTGTTCCCTTACTCTCTTCTTAACACTTTTAATCTGTCCTCTGATCTTATCATTGCACCTCCTTTTTCCAAAGTGACTAATATACTCTTTGTTGCCAAATCCAAGGACCTTTTCTCAGTCTTCATTCTCTTTGACCTTCTTGCAGCCTTTGACACTGTTGATCACCCTTCTCCTAAATATTCTCTTTTCTCTAGATTATCAAGACATGACTCTTTTCTGGTTCTCCTCCTACCTATCTAATTCTTTTCTGTCTCCTAAATTGGACATGTCCCTCAGGATTCTGTTTTGGGTCCTTTTCTCCCTCTATATTTCACCTGGTGATCTCCTCTTCTGCCATGGGTTTAATTACTATCTCTAAGCTGCTTATTCTTAAAAATCTACCTTTCCTACCCCAATCTCTCTGCTGATCTCTAATCAGCATCTCCAACTGCCTTTCAACTTCTCAATTTGGATTTCAGTAGATATTTTAAGCTCGTTATTTCCCAAACTGAACTCATTACCTTTCCTCCTGAACCCTCCCCAACTGCCCCCTGGCCCTGTAGAGAGCAACACCATCCTCCCAGTCCCTCAGACTCACATCCTAGATGCCATCCTCAATTCCTCACCATCTTTCAGGCCCCTCAAACTTCCATATCCAAGTCATTGTCAAGATCTGTCCCTTTTACCTTTGCAACATGTCCTGACACTACCTCCCTAGAACATTCTGATGTCCTCTCATTTGGTTTATTGCAATAACCTGCTGGTGGGTCTCTCTCCTTCGTCTCTCTCCACTCCAACTACTGACCTCCCCATTGTGGGTTTAAAAAAAATATTGTGGCCAGGGACTTCATTTCCCAGCATTCTTTACTCTTCCCAGGGGTCCCTTGTCTTGCCTCCCTGTATTGCACCTGGCCTGGGTTTGTTTATAAATTTTGCTGAAACCCACACTTCAGGGCTTTTGGGCGCAAGCTGGGTAGGTGTGGGTCTCTGGATCTTTTCTCTGCTCACTGGGCTGAAGGAACTCCTTTATCTCTCATTTTGCTGTTATTAAATCCTATAAATTTAAATAGTTGGAGTATTCATTCATTTTTAATCTTACAATGATTTCCAAAAATCTTTCCTTTCATAGGACGTCTTCTCCAGCCTCTCTTAATTTCAGTACCTTCCCTTTCTTATTTCCTATTTAATCTCTATATAGCTTTCTTTGTATATATTTGTTTGCATGTTGTCTCCTCCATTAAATTGTAAGCTTCTTGAAAGCAGAGACTGTTTTTTGGGCTTCTTTTTGAATTCCCAAAGTTTATTAGAAGTGCCTGGTTCATAGTTAGCACTTAATAGGTATTTATTTATTATTTATTTATTATTTGATTGAAATTTAGCCTCTGTCACTTATTATCTATATGATTTTAGAGAAAACTCTCTAGGACTAACTTCCTAGAATTTTATATATATATATATATATATATATATATATATATATTGGTGGAATGATTTCTCATTCCAGTAGTTCCTTGCACTGGAGAAGTCACCTATTCTTTGTCATATTCTGTGTGTGCAGAGTATTGTGCTAGTTTCTAGGGATACAAAGATAAAATTGGCAATCTCTAACCTTAAAGAGCTTATAGTGGAATGATTCCATGAACCAGTTAAGAAATGGTTAAGTGAATAGGAAAGGTCTGACTGGTGGGGGGATTCAAAGAGAGAGGTATCACATATTTGGAGAACATATAGAAAGTTTCATGAAGAAGGTGAGACTTGAACTAGACTTCAGAGGAGGGGGAAAGCTGTGATTAAGTGAAAATGAGGTGAGAGAAGAGGTTACCTATTTTGGGCATAAGAGATAACGCAAGCAGAGGCACAAAAGTAGGAAAACAGGACAAATTTATTTGGAGCATAAAGCGAATGAAGTAGGATATTGTTAAATAAGCCTAGAAGAGTAGATTTATGTGAATTTGATTTATGCTTACATCTTTCATCTTTGCCATCTTGTACAATTCTTCATAACTACCTTTCTCATATTTGAATATTTTTCTCCCAATTCATAGAAAAAGCCCATATGAATGGTTCATTTATCCTATGGCTATTTTTACTTATTTATCCATGCCTAAGGTAAACCTGACCATTTAGCTTTCCAAATCCAGACATGACTAGTCAGTCAGTCAGTAGACATTTAGTAAGCACTTTCTTTCTATTTGCCAGGCACTGTGCTAAGTGCTGGGAGATAAAATTAAAAAAAAAATAGGACCTTCCCTCAAGGACTGTATAATCTAATTGGAGAAGATAAAACACAAAAAACATCCTTAAAGCAGTGGAAGAGACTAAGGGAGAGGAAGGAAGAAGGTAACAGATAAAGGAGCATGGTAGAGAAGTCATAGCAGTCCCATAGAACTCCAGCCAAATGAGATGAGATGTCTGAGCTGAACTCCCTCCTTTAAATGGAGGTTATGGGGTTCATGGTTCCACATGCCAGTCAGAGGGTCAGAGGGTGATGATGAGGAAGAATACCAAGGCTGACAGGATCTTGATGAAGTTTTCCAATAAGGAGCTTTTTGAGTCATGGTGGAAAGTATTCTAATCAAATCAATAATTCTTTATTAAGGATGTGCAGAGTAATATGCACACTGATATAATGTTGGACTTGGAGTTAGGAGACCTGGGTTCAATTCCACTGGTGAGATCATATCTCTTCTTTGAGATTCAGTTTCATCATCTATAAAATGTAATATTGACACATGGTGTACCATGTTGTTATGACAAAAGTGTTTTATAAAGTTGAGGGTTATTATTATGCCCAAATCATTATGATAAAGGGGAGAAAATTTAAAAAGTCTAAAACATGTTCCTCAACCTTTTTCCTAAATTCAAGAGATTGATTCCAAGTCTGAGAGATATAATCACACACTCCCACTCATTCTTCATTTGACAGAAAATTATTTCTAATTAAAAATAATAACTAGCGTTTACATAATGCCTTAACATTTGAGCATTGCTTTACAAATATTTCAGTTCATCCTCACAATAATCTTAAAAGAGAAGTGCTATATTGTTCCCATTTTACAGATAAGGAAACTAGGCAGACAGAAGTTAAGTGCTTGCCAAGGAAGATAGTGAATAAGTGTCTGAGGTCAAATTTGAACTCAGGACTTCCTGACTTCAGATCCTATTCCCTTTCTACTGCACTGCCTAGCTGTCTTTGGTTCTGTCTTAAACATTAGTTGTATGGTAAATATTTCCTTTCCACAACTAAAAGTTGAAACCAAAATTTATCACCATACTCACATCTGTGCTAGTGGAATTTGCTTAAGGATAGGAGTTTTTGCAGAACTGAATCACAGCTTTGTTAGATATCAGATGGATAATGTCTGAGGAGCTCAAAAGCTGCTGCTTTTAGATGGCAAACACAGTCTCCTGGGCCTGTTGACTACTAGGCTCTTACACACTAATACCAATATCAGTATCTATCTGAGTTTCAGGAAGCATTATTATTTGACAGACCTGACTTGATATACTTGATTTTATAATTAAAAAGTGTTTTGCTTTTTTTTCTGATATGGGTTCCTCATCAGGAAAGTCTTCAAGTGTTCTTGAAGACGGAAGAGCATTAACTGGACCAAAAGAATATGGCTGAGTTCATGCAGTCTTTTCTGAGTGTTATAGCCACATCACATTCATCCAATTTGTGAAAGTCTCCTTCATAATCATGATTGGTACTTGGGAAAACTCATCATTGGCACATGTCCAAGATCCCCAATGGCTTTAGATATAGGTATCTATTGTCTGGGGGAAATCTATGGTAGGTCAGTTCTCATAATTAACCTAAAGCTGCTATAGAGTCGGTGATATTGGGAGATATAATATTAGGATAGACAGTATACTCAGCTTGGATACCAATAAATATACTGAGGCTATTACCTTGACAAAAGCTATTATTATCTTAG
Organism: Monodelphis domestica; assembly: GCF_027887165.1. Classification (NCBI taxonomy): domain Eukaryota; kingdom Metazoa; phylum Chordata; class Mammalia; order Didelphimorphia; family Didelphidae; genus Monodelphis; species Monodelphis domestica. Next base: position 449,239,514 of record NC_077227.1, read on the forward strand.
TGGTAAAGGCAGATCAAGGGGAGAAAAATCTTTTTGAAAAGTCAGGACAAATGGGGGAAAAACTGTTGCAGTTTTGACAAGAAAATTTATGAGGTTACAAGCATCTCTGCTGCAAAGAAAACATGTAAGCAAAAAGGGTTTGAGTCAACCATACTTAATACAAAAGTTTCTCTAGCTTAGGAAAAGAGTCTCCTAAAATGCAGATTACCTTCATATTTTCAGTATAAAAAAAGTAGTAATTTCAGTGCCAATAATAATAACAACAATAAAAACTCTGGCTCAATCCAACACTTTACTTCATTTCTATAGGGAGAAATTTGCACATTGGCTGTATCTCCAACTATCAAGTAAGTCACAGCAGTCAAATTAAGCTTGCAGGCTGTTTAGAGAAGCAAAAACCAAACAGGTGAAAAGTTAAAAAGCAATAAAAGGTTTAAATAATGGCCAAGATAACAATAGAGAAGAAATGTCACAAGGCAGCATGGGATCAATTGCCAAATGGATTTTACAGAAAATAATTGCTCGAAGAGTTCAGCAGAGGGAGAATGCCAAGGGGGAATGAACTAGTTTTCAGAGCAAGTCTTGCAAATCAAAATCTTCCAACACTGGCAGTCATCACACATGTTCATCACTGCCTTCAAGGCTCTGATGTTAACATTTCTTGTCTAAGAAACCTCCCTTGATGAATCCCATCAATCACCACATTGGTGTACAATTGGATTTTATTCTACAGTATTTTTAGATTGTTCTCTAATTGTTTTCAAGTTCATTTATGTATCTATCTTATATACTTTTTGAAAGCATACCTTTCTTGAAGATCAGGAACTTTCTTCTTATTCCCTGCTCTCTCTCAAACAGATTTATCAGAGGGCTGCTTATAGTAGAATCTAAATACTGTCTTTTCAAAAGAGATAAGTAATTAAATTAACTTTGGTATCTTAATAATAATTTAATTTCATCTTTTTATAGAGCCTTACAGAACACTTTAACATATATTATTTCATTTCCTATTCTGAGGAAAGGTTAGCCATGCTTTACTCTTGGGACATTGCCACCATGCTTTTAGCTGCCTTCTCCTTCCATCCTGGTGACCTACTATCATTAGTGAGTTCCTCCTAAAAGTTCCATTTTGAGGAAGGACCCAAACCAGTCATCCTTCATTCTTCTAGTTTTGACATGTCTCACAAAGTACTTTAAATTCTACTCTCTCCTTAGTTTTTTTTAAACCCTTACCTTCTGTCTAAGAATAGATACTAAGTAGTGGTAGCAAGGCAGAAGAGTGGTAATTGGGGTTGAGTGACTTTCCCATGGTCAAATAGTTAGGAAGATCTGATGAAATATTTGAACCCAGGACCTCCTTCTCCAGGACTGACTCTATGCACTGAGCCACTGATATGCCCTTCCCCCTAGCTTTTCAACTCTTTTATGTGTTTTCATCCCCTATTAGATTGTAAGCTTCTTGAGGACAACAACTATTTTTTCTATTTGCTTGTATTTGTATCATCTGAGCTTAGCATAATAATGCCTGATACAAGGTAAGAGCTTAATCAATGTTTGTTGATTGTGTCAGGGAGTTCTCTGATGGAAAGAAACAGGATCTCTTGGAACTGTTGTATTAGTCATTAGGGGCCAATGATTATGGGTCAATGACAAAAAGCAAAATTGAAAGCAAAGCAAAGGATTTTTTGCCATGCTAAGGAATGTGCTTGGTGGGAATGAATATGAAGCTTATATCTGTGCTAGTATAGAAGGGAATGTTTGACCTCATCAGTAAGCAGTATTCCAAGGCAAATTGGGATAGATAAATAGAGCATTTCTCCAGGAGAGGGAGGGATAGGAAAAAGAATGTCAGCAAGGGGAAAAGGGGCATTTCTGGGGAATATTTGTCATACAACTGGAAAGGTTTGTTATCAGAAAGAGAAAACATTACCTCTTCAAGGACAGGAAAGAAGAGGAGGTGACCAAATACTTCTACAATTGTTAAAGGAGTCTGTTTGATCTAAGACCACAGGATTGAAGTTACCATTTAGACAAAACTGCAGGTGTCTCTTATCCAAAGTCAACAAATAGTTTTTACAACAGTGGATGGGAACATCTGGTCTACTATGCTCTTGCAGAGTTTGTTATAGCTAAGCAGAACTGGGGAATTTCCAATTTTGGTCTATCAAAATGTGTTGAAATAATTGTAGTTTTTGCTTTTCCTCTACAACTGACTGACTGACTATTGTCACAAAAAAACTCCATGAAATAAACAGTACAACACTTATCATCCTCATTTCACATCTGAGAGAAGTAACATCTGGAAATTTTAAGTGACTTGGCCAAGGTAACAAAGCTAGTCAGAAGCTGACCTAGGGCTAGATCCTCCCTCTTTTATTTTCCAGTCCTGTATCCTTTAAACATTTTTTTATTAAAAACTTATCCATTAAAATGCATTTATTTTCATTCTTTCCATGTCCTCCCATCCTCCACAATGAGAAAGAAAACAAGAAAAACAAATTTGTAGCAAATCTGCAGTCAAGCAAAAATAAATCCCTACATTTGCCATATCTGAAAATGTATACTTCATTCTTCATCCTGAGTAGATCACCTCTCTGTCAGGAGTAATATTCTTCATCATTGATCTTTGGGAATTGTGGTTGGTCACTGCATTGATCAGAGTTCTTAAGTCTCTTAAAGTTACTTGTTTTTTTATAAAATTGTTATTATATACATTGTTGTGTGCTCTTTCTATTATAACATACTGTAGGAGCCTTTTTGTTTGACTTTGTCTTTGTATTTGAAAGGAAGAAAAAAATGTAATTTAATTTTTAAACTCAATTTAGAATTCTTGTTTTTTGAAAGACCTAATTTGATTAGATGTTGAGAGAAAAACAAAAAGAAAGGGGAAGGAGAGGACCCATGTTTTGTTCCCAGGTGCCTGCTATTAAAGTGCAGTCACTTTTATGGGCCTCAGTTTCCCAATCACAAATGATGGAGAAGGCCTAAACATTTTCTAAGTTCTCTTTGACCTCTCAATCTATGAGCTCATTCTGGATATATCACTAATTCCATTTAACAAACATTTTGGAAACACTGTTTGAATAAATGATACCTTACTAGAAAAGGGGCTGGAAAAAAGCTAAATTTTTCACAAACTATCATCTCTATCTACATGGGTTTAGAGTCTAGTAATGGATAAAACATAAATAGAAATAACTGGAATATAAAGTAACATTTGAATACTGAATGTGGAACCAACGGGTATGGGATTCCACTTATTGCTGTGCCACTTGTTAACTATGACTTTTTAGACAGATCTCAAAATTTTAATCTGTAAAATGAGGATTTTGAAGTAAATGACTTCCAAGTTCCCACCTAACTCTAAAGATGTGATTCTACTGCATGAGGTGCAACTAAGTGGTGCAGTGTATACAGCACCAGGCATGGAATCAGGAAGCTTAATCTTTATGAGTTCAAATAGAGCCTCAGATACTTTCTAGTTATGTGACCCTGGGCAAGTCACTTAATCTTATTTGCCTTAGTCCCTCATCTGTAAAATGAGCTAGAGAAGAAAACAGCAATCCACTCCAGTATTTTTGCCAAGAAAACCCCAAATGGAGTCATGAAGTGTCAGATCTAACTGAAAAACTACTGAGCAACAATTCAACAATGCACAAGACACATGCCCACAATGGGCTAAATAAGACCTGAGGGGGAAATAATCATATGTGGATATTATCATCATCACGTGGACAAGAACATAATTAGAATCTTTTGCAAATTCCACATTACATAAACTTTAGCCCTTTTTCACCTCTTCTAGCATATTAAACACTCCCACATGTACTTGTACCATTATGGTGAAACTGCCTTAATAAATTATTTCCCTTTTGAGTGCTAAGTGAACTCAGTCCTGCTCACTACATCTGTTTTAACTCATCACAGGCCCTCATAATTACTCCTTTATTTAATTCCACACATGATGATTAGCTGTGTCTGTTCCAGAAGAACACTGGAAGTGTAGCAAGTGCCCTTCATTTAAAAGGAGTTCTTCAGAACAGTGTGAAGTGAAATTAATGTTATTATTAAGTCATCGAAACTAAATGTAATTTATCATTTAAGTGGAAGAACTAGAAAAATAGCTACTGTATTAGAATGCTTCTAAGGATAGGATTCTTGGTAGTAGCATTCAATGAATAAAGAGGAAAGACAAAATACAGCTCAGAACAATGAAAAAAAAATCTCACTTTTTGTTAAAAATCAGCATTAGCTGGAATGGAGAAGGGAACTGAAAGGTGGAAACTCAGCCTTAGGTCAAAAAGGACATCATACACTGTGATCCAGGAAGACAAAAACAATGTCTTCTTTAGCCCTACTGTTATTCTCATGAATATTCTGGAGGGACAGGCAGGCTATATATAGAATAGATAATTAAACTCCCAACTCCCCACTATTATATCTCTCACACCAGGGAGACCAATGGGGCATAGGGCAATAGACTGAAATTAAATTGTAACAGAACATGTGTACTGACCTTTTCTTAAAGCAGATCCATTTACTTTATAATGCAGTTCAACTTGTAGGACCTCCTGTACTCCTAGCTGGATTAAAGGTTAAGACACATGTGGATGGATCTTAAACCATTTGATTTCCAGCTTTGCTGTATTCCTCTGTTTATTATAAAGACACATTTATTTGTCCAGAAATGTTTGGTGGGGAAGAAGAAGAATCAGAGGTTGAATTCTATGCTATACAAGATCCTTTCACTCCTACCCTTCCAGATTAGAAACACCATTAATAGCCACTATTCTGTTTAGAGGAAGAAGGGACAGTTAGATGACCATTGAGGTACACTGGAAAGAGCTCTGACTCTAGAAGTACAGAACCTAGGTTCAAATGCCATCTCTGATGCTTACTAACTGGATGAGTCACTTGCTGTCCTGTAAATTACTGTGTAAATGATGGATAATTTAATCTTCCTGATCCTTCATCTATAAAATGAAGGTATTGGATCAAATTGAACCTCTGTGGTCCCTTCCAGTTTTAGAGCTGATACAATCCTTTGATTTCTGAGGTCATCTGCTGCTCTAGAGGTAGAAGATAATAAGGATATTCCAAGGAAGATTTTCTAGACCCTTAGGAATATTCCTCTCTGGAACCCAAATCTGTCATTAATCTTAGGGAATGAGCAGGGACCAAACAGAAATGCCCTCCAACTCAACTTTCAAGCAAGCAACAAGTAGTTATCCAAATCTTATTATGCATTTGACACTATGCCAATAAAATGAAGGGGATGCCTTGTGTTTGTAAAGTTCTTTATTGTTTTCCAAAGTTATTTTGTAACTGTAATCTTACTTGATCCTCACAAGTATGAAGGAAGGATATTTGTTCAATTTGGAGTAAAAAAACATGGAAGATTAGAGAAACTGAGGCACTTTCTCAGTGGCAGAGTTGGGACTCAGTACTTCCAACTTGAACTTCATATGCTTTTTCCTTCCATGAGGAAGTTCTGACTGTGCCATCTTAGGTAAGCCTATGTGACAATGGACATACCAATGAGACCACATTGGTCTTCAGTTTCCTCAGATGCAAAATGAGGAGGTTTGATAGGATTATTTCTGAGGTCCCTTTTAGCTCTGGATCCTTTATCTTATTCTGCTTCTTTAGGACACATGGTCTCTGTTCTCTAGAACATCGGACCCTGGTGAGATAAATGAGAGCACTGAGGAGAATCTAAGGTAATACTAAAAGACTTAGAGAAAGGACTCCAGATTATTGCGTAGATGTTCTGAGGAGGACTTAGGGAAGAATATGGATACAATTGCACAGAATGATATGAGAGGTTTGTTAGATTAGACTGAATAAGATGGGCTATGATGGATGAATGAATGAAGAGGGAAAGGTTATAGAGGCAAAGGCGCTGGCAAGATAACAGTGGGATAAGAAAATGAAGTATGACAGGAGCATAAGGTATTCACCAGTCAGGACCTGGGGACCCTAGGGCAAGTGCTCTAGAGTTGAAATCTGTACCATTGGAAAAGATATTCACAATGTGGAAATTACCTAAGAGTATCAAACATGAAACAGTAAATAAGTACTAAACAAGGCAATACAGATACTCTTAGTCAATATGACAGAGAGCTGGAAAAGGTTTGTGTGCCAAGTCAGAAGGTAGCCTCTCCAAGAGACCATCACTGATCTCCTCTTATCCTCCTGCCATGGCCTGATGACCATCATACTTGAGATCTTGGAACTCCTTGATTATAGCCTTCCTTTCTTGCCTCTGGTTATCTCTCCTTATCCACACAACTCTTTTGGTGTCGGACCTTCCCTTGTGCAAGTTAAACATGCCATATAAAGACATATCATTCTATACTGTGCTGGCCTCTCTGACCCTTTTGTTCTTCTTTTCTCTTTTTAAGATTTATTTATTTAATTAATTAATTTAGAACATTTTCCCATGGTTACATTATTTGTATTCTTTCCCTCCATCCTTCCTCTTCCTTCTATAGCCAATGAGTAATTCAATTGGGTTTTACATATATCATTAATGATCAAGACCTATGTCCATATTATTAATATTTGCAATACAGTGATCACTTAGAGTCTAGGTCCCCAATCATATCCCCATCAAACCATGTGATCAAGTTAATGTTTTTTCTTCTGTGTTTCTACTCCTACAGTTCTTTCTCTGGATGTGGATAGTGTTCTTTCTCATAAATCTCTCAGAATTGTCCTGGATCATTTCATTGCTACTACTAGAGAAGTCCATTACATTTTATTGTACCACAGTGTATAAGTCTTGTGTACAACATTCTCCTGGTTCTGCTCCTCTCACTCTACATCAATTCCTGGAATTTGTTCCAGTTCATAAGGAATTCTTCCAGTTCAATCTTCCTTTGAGCACAATAGTATTCCATCACCAACAGATACCACCATTTGTTCAGCCATTCCCCAATTGAAGAGCATCCCCTCATTTTCCAATTTTTTGCCACCACAAAAAGTGAGACCATTATTATTTTTGTACAATTATTTTTCCTTATTATCTTTTTGGGGTACAGACTCAACAGTAGTATTACCGGATCAAAGGGCAGGCAGTCTTTTAAAGCCCTTTGGGCATAGTTCCAAATTGCCAGCCAGAATAGTTGGATCAATTCACAACTCCACCAGCAGTGCATTAGTGTCCCACTTTTGCCACATCCTCTGTAACATTTATTACTTTCCTTTGCTGTCATATTAGCCAGTCTCTGACCTTTTGGTGAAAACCTCTAGTCATTGGAAAAATAGCTCCTAGAGATCAGAGGCTATGTGCTCTGTATACTTCCTAGATCATGATGGAAACTGTAAGTAAATGCAAAGAGGAAGGGGAGAATCACATTTTAAATGTACCAGAAAAAACCCACACCAGATATATTTTGTTGTGAGTTTACACTGCCCATCTTGAAATAGAACCTCTTTGAAAGCAGAAATCAAATCTGTATATGACTGGCCTAGTTACATGGCTTATATATTTTTTAATTACACAAAATTATGGGAATCCTAACACCAAAAATATCTCTATCCGAATCCTCCAACCATGGGTGTGTTAGAGTCAGCTTGAACCAGTCATGAAAGCCAATTGTTAGATTTTCAGTTTAAACATTTATTTACACTTTAGAAATGGGCAAACTCTGTTAATCAGGGCTTAATTTGTTATCGTGTTGATTCTCTTAATAAAGTGATGGAGAAAGTATTAAATTTTAAAGTCCTTACCTTCTGTTTTTAATACTTAGTATTGGTTCCAAGGCAAAGGAATAGTAAGGGCTAGGCAATTGATTTGCCCAGGGTCACATAGATAGAAAGTATCTGAGTTCAGATTTTGACTCAGGACTTCCCATCTCCAGGCCTGGCTCTTTATCCACTAAGCTACCTAGCTATCCCTAGATTGAACTTAAAATATTTTGGGCATACTAATTTTTTTCTATAGAGGCTGTGTTAACATTTATCAATATGACCAGTAAGAGCCTGCATCTCAAAGAGATTAAAGATAGATAAAAAGGACCTACTCAGACAAAAATATTCATCGTGGCTATTTTAGTGGTTTCAAAGAACTAGAAACTGAAGGGATAGCCATCAACTGGATAATGGCTGAACAAGTTGTGTTATGTGATTTTAAAGGATTACTATTGAACCATAAAAAATGATGGAAAAAAAGATGGTCACACAAAATCCTGGAAAGACTTATATGAAGTGATACAAAGTAAAGTGAAAAGAAACAGGAAAATTTTGTACACAAAAACTATGAATGACAACTATTATCAGCAATGTAAGGATCCAGGAGAACTTGAAGAGACTCTTGAAGAAAAAAGGTGATACACCACCATAGAAGGAACTGACAGTCTCACTTTTCACTTTATTTCCTCCATGAATTTTTCTCTAGTGTAAGCATTATGTGTCATTTCAAAACAAGATAAACATAGGAATATGTATTTTATGATGACATATGTACAATCTATATCATATTACTTGTCTTCTTGGGGAGGGAAGGAAAATATAGATTGTAAAAATTCAGAAAATGACTATTAAAATTCTATTGACATGTAATCTGAAATTTTTAAAAATAAATAAATAAAAACATTTATCAACATGTCAGTGCCTCCAAACTCTACATCATTCTTCAGTGCCATGTGTTTTGGGAAATTTTGTATTATTCAATCATCAACTTTCTAGTATATAATATCTAAACTTTTAAATAGCTTTTAATTTTCTCCCAAATCTAGCCCACAACCAGTCCAGCCTAATTTCCCTTGCATCATCTTCCACTCCAGGCAAACTAGCATATTCACCATTCCGCTAAAATACCATGTTAATTTCCAACTCAATGTCTTTGCTCTTCTCACTACAATTCTTCTTTATTTCCTTCACCTAATCTAGTCCTACTCTTCTTTCTACATTTAACTCAACTCCAACTCCCTTCATGAAACTGCTCCTAGTTATTCCAGCTGTCTCTCTCCTCTTTCCTTTCTCTTTCGCTACCTCTGTCTCTCTTTAATAGTTCTTGTCTGTGTTCCTACATATCTTTGATTTCATTGATGGGGGTACTCTATCCAATAATGCAGATGGAAGACCATTCATGCCTACCTACCCATTCTATGAACCTGTCCTCTCATAAATCTTTGTTTGGGATCTAACAAGCTAGGGGATTTTTCTTGACTTTTTGTAACATTGCATGTATATTAGTGGTGAAATATGGGTTGTCTATCCATTATCCCTTACTCTCTTGATAGTGATGAGCCATTTACTTTTATTAGGTACACATTTCTCTAACTGTATACCATATATTTGTTCCTTTCTTAAAAAAGAAACACTTTGTAGTATCGTACAGTCCATTCACACACATCATTGAAATTTGGGTGTCTCAATTTTTATTCTTCAGAGATTATTATATAACTCAAAGACAACTTGTTTTAGAAAAAAAAATGAGTCATGAAAAAACCATGAAATTTCTTAAGGGCAATCCAACTCCTTCTCCTTCTATTATTTAGATCTGGACACAGCACACTAGTACCAATGGATAAGTTCTGTGGATCATCCATCCAAATAAATATCAGAAATAATTTATCCACTTGTTTTTTTCTTAAGTAGATGGTTATCTCTTTTGAGTGATCATGGATTTCATTGAGGAGAATTGCAATGCTCCAGCACTTAATTCAATAACAAGATCATCTATAAACAGTAGGAACTGAAAGACTTCATCATATATAGGGAATCCCTCTTTGATCTGGATTTTTCACTAGACATTCCCTATGACAGTGGCAAGCATGTATGTCTCTATTTTTCCCTGGCTTGATGTTAACATTAATATTAATTAAAATTGTAATAATTTATATTAATTCATAGGATCATCAATTTAGAGACCAAAGGTGCCCTTTCTATTTTATTGATGAAACTGAGGCATAGAGAAGTAAAATGAATGGTCCTTATTTCATCAATTAGGTGGTAAAAGGCAGAGTCAAGTTTTAAACCTAGTTTCTCTGACTCCCAATTCAGTGCTCTTTCCATTTTATCACATTGCCCTCTATTTATTTTACATAATTTCATGCTTAATTATATATTGATTTTCATCGCTTACAATTGTATGATTTAATTTTGAATTGTATGGTATGTTTTTTACTTCTAAACTGGATTATGAGCCCCTTGAGAACATGGATGTATTTCTCTCTTGTGAACAGTATCAATCACAATGCTGAATACATAGAGGGGGCTAAATTGTTAATTAATTGATTGACTAAAAAAATGCTTTTTTCATTTTCAAATTTCCCTAAGGCACTTTTTTGAGGTTACTCCATTTTCTCTTCTGTTTCTTACTTTGTATTATACTTCTCAGTGTATACAGAGCATTTTAAAAAGAGGCATCCTCCACCCCTATCCCAATACAATAACTTCATCAAAATGGTATCTTGGCAGGCACAGATTAGGTACTGGAAGACTTGACTTACAGTTATTGTTCCAGCTCTATCATTGACTTGACTTGGACAAGCCACATCATCTTATTTATCTCATCAGTAAAATGAGAATGCTAATACCCCAATGAACTCTCAGAGATGTTATAAAGACCAAATGAAATATGATATTATCATAATAACTAGTATTTATATAAAGCTTTAAAATTTGCAAAACACTTTACATGTATTATATCATTTGGTCACAATTCTGGTTACAATTTTGTCAACACAGTGTTACTATTATCCCCGTTTTACAAATAATGAAATTAGGATTGTAAAGAAGTTAAATGGTGACTAGAATTCAGTTAATACGTATGAATTTAAATAGGCCTTCCTGATTCAAAGGCTAGCAAATTATATGCTTACCACTTCTTAAATTCAATTTTATTTTGTCAGTTCCAAATTCTCTCTTTCCTATTTCTGCCTCTCCCATTCACTGAGAAATCAAGAAAAAACAAACTCTGTTAACAAATATGTATAGTCAGGCAAAAACATTTCTCTATTATCTATGAATGAATCACTTCTTAATTCTAAAATGCTCTATAAATGTATTATTATATTTGAGATGTTATTAATATAAGTTCTTTGAAGATAAAGATTGTGTTATTTTTCATCTTTGAATTCTTAATGCAAAGTCCACTGCCTTGCACCTAGTAGGAGCTTAAGAGACATTTCTTAGATTGAAAAATAAATACTTGAAATTTCACAAAAATGGAACCAGAAATTGCTTGCACATATACTGGATATTATGGAAGTTCCAAGAATGGTTGTTTTTTAGCTTGTGAATGCAATTTAGAAACTTGATACTTGGATTATTAGAATAGCTTGCTGGTTGATCTGCCTACTTCAAATCTCTCCCCAATCCAATATATCTTCTATTCAGCAACTAAAGTGATTTTTCAAAAACACAGACGGGATCATATCACTTCCCTACTCAATAAAACTCCAGTGGTTCCCTGTTAATTCCAAAAGCAAATACAAAATACTCTGACATTCAAAACCCTTTATAACCCTGCCCACTCTTACCTTTCCAATCTTTTCATACCTCCGCAACATTTATTCTTCTAGCCAGTGACACTGGCTTCCTCAGTTTTCCATGAACAAGACACTCCATCTCTTAGTTCCAGGAATTTTCTCTGGAAGTCCCACCCCAACCCAATGCCTGGAATGTTCTTCTTTCTCCTTTCCAACTACTGAACTTCCTGTTTTCCTTTAAATTCCAATTAAAATCTTACTTTTTATAGGATGTCTTAATTCTAGTGCTTTCCTTCTTATTTCTTATTTATCCTGAATATAGTTTGCTTCCTTTTTATTTGTTTATATGCTGTCTCCTGTGTTAAATTGTAAACTTCTGGAAGGCATGGCCTGTCTTTTACCTCTTTGTATGCCTGGTGTTTAGCACAGTGCCTGGAACATAGTGTTTAATGAATATTTATTGATTAATTTATTCAGTCTCTGAAGGATTACAGTTGAAGTCATCCAAAGGGCAACAGATATGTACTGCCTGAGAGTGAGCCAGCTATAGCATTTATCAATGAAAAAGTCCACGAGAAGAGTAGGATACAGGACATTATCATAGAAATGTAGTCTTGGAAAAGAAAGTGGGTCAATCATTTGAACAAAGCAGAGAATAAAAACTAATAGACAACTTGCACATCCCATTAATATTAAGATACTGTCAGAGGAAAGGGTCTAAATAGAGGAAGGCCACTAGCACATTGCATGGTTCCCTATGGAGGATTTACAGGAGGAAATGGGTAAGAGGGAACTGATGACCGTGAGTTGTGTCCTTGGAGGCAGAACCTATATCTATCAAATCACAGGTCTATGTTTCTGCCATGTAGAAGATGAAGTCTGAATAGACGTGTGCCCCTGGTTAGGCACGTAACTCAAGTCCTTGAAATATTGAACTCATTGTGCCTGAGGACTTTCTTTGATTCTGGGTGCTAGAGGAGACCACCCAGAGCACAGATGACAACATGGGATCTACCTTCTGCTGAGAATGGTTTATAGGGAAGGCAAATCAGGATGATAATTTCAGATACAGCATAAGAATGCAGTATTTGGGAGTGGGTTAATCCTTGTAGCCAGGAAGACATGAATACAACTTTCATTCTCCATAAAGTTCCTATATTTTCCAGCCTGATTCCTTTTCTACTCTTATAGGTTTGGACTATTTCTATTCCCCTTAGACCATCCCCAAGCCAAAGTTTCCTTTCTAAAGCTTTTCTTTTTGTGTGTTTTTATGAATACATTGAAATGGAGTTTTATGCTCCAGGAGGGGAGTTAATGAATCATGGAAAGAGTAATTGATGAAGACTTGGCATGTTCTTCACTTTTTTGGGGTTAAGCCAAAAAGAATTAGTGTCTTACATGGAATATTTTTTTCTAATAATAGGGCAGGTGATTTTGACAACTAAAATTACAAAAATAACATTATCAAAAGCTGTGTATGTGTAAACTATTCATCAGAAGCAAATTTTCAACCTGAAATATACTTCTAGCCAACAAATTCAAAGATATGTGTGATAATTACCACTGGAATCATAAACCACCTCCACTGATTTAACAGCAAAGAAACCAGGTCTTCTAGGGCTCTTAGAGGTAACAGCAGAGAAATTAGGTGAAGATCTTACATGATCACCTTTCTGTAAAGCTTGGATGACAGATATGGTTCTGAAAGACATTCAAGTCATATGTCATTAATCAGAAATGACAGTCTTTATTCACATATATTTGACTGAAGCTGCATAATTTTAAACTCCAATAGGTCTGGATAAATGACCCTAAGTATCACACTTTTTCAAATTGACAATGATTGATGAAGGAGCCAAAAAAAAATGATGAACATGGAAAAAGGTCCCTGAAGTAAACATGAAAATTAGTTACACGCCCCAGGAGCAAACAGATTGGGGTAGGGGGAGGAGAGGAAAAGAATTCACTCTTTAAACCTTTGCATCTCACTTATTAGCTTCCATCTCTACTCTTCAGGTTTAATCATTTGGGCGTCATTATGTTTGCTGTATTACATCTCAAGGGTCTGTGAAAAACTGAGTTGGATTTTTTTAAGTGAAGATTTATTGAAATAGGCAGAAGGGAGAGTCCATTTTACATTGTGCCTAAGTTATAAAGAATGCCAGATTGACTGTTTTGGTAGCTTCTTTGAAAAGAAGTCAGGAAGGCCAGTGACTAATACCACAACTGCACATTTTCACAAGAAAGATTTTAATTATTTTGTACTTTCTTGATTAATTATTGTTCCAGGCCAACTGAGAACATAACTAAGAAGCTGCCCTTAATTAACTCTTTAAGGATTGGGAGTTGGGAAGAGGAAGGATCTCCTGTTGAACAATGTCATTGGAGTGAAAATAGACTGCAGCATTAAGGACTTACTTTTAGCTATGAAATTAAGACAAAAGAGAGAGCTTGGCCTCTAAGATATTATCCAGCTTTCCCATCTATGCTTCAACAGTATTTCAGGCTCTAACATTCTATGAGTCTGTAATTGATCTTTAACTGAAAACGTATCTACCATCAACCCTTCCTAGTTACTAAAATCACACCATTTCTGTAGTTTTTTTTTAATTTAAAATATTTCTTCCTTTCATTTTTTTACTATTTCTGTTGAACCATGAGATTAAGGGAAAGTCTACTTAAGGGCCCTGTAATGGGTCATTAATTAGTTTTATTTTACTGTTAATTGTGGATCCTTAATTACTATTAATTACCATCAGGACTCTAATAGAGGCTGCTAGTAGTACAATGGAAAGAGTGTTAGACTTGGAGTCAGGAAGCCCTAAAATCAAATCTGGCCTCAGAAACTGATTAGGCATATGACTCTGGACAAGTCATTTTATCTCTGCCTTAACAGTAAAATTAGGGTGATAATAGTGCTTACCTTATAGGTTTTTTGTGAGGATAGAATGAAAATATATGTGAAAAAGCACTTAGCACAGTTCCTGGCAAATCAGTTCTTTATAAATGCTTATTCCCTTCCTCTTATTACTTATTGAATGTTAGTAGTCATATATGTATAAATATTAACAGATTACTGGGATTGGTGTATAGATTCCTAAGTGAAACACAAAGGGGTGACACAGGATAGGAGAGAGAGGCAGTTCAAAGACAGGAAAGCTCTTGGTTAAATAAGACAGGAGTATATGAAGGGTGGACAGGAAAAAGTTATATACAAGTATAGGGAATTACATAAAAAGAAGGGGAAATAAAATATGGGGGACAGAGAATGCTAAGGAAAGATAGACCACCTACACCATAACTTTTCTCTGATCTTGTTCACAAAAGTTAAATATTAATAGCTATAAAGCACCAAGGGGAAATGTGACAAGACCAAATAAGGGGAAAATAGCTTTTTCATTCAAATATGTATATTTCTTATTTCTTATATGATGCTTGAGAATAAATGGTTTATATTTTTTAATAAGCTAATTACAATTAGTCAATTAAAAGACATACCAGATCTTTTATGTGAACTACTCATTATAAGCTAGTGAGCATTATTTAACTTCTGACAAAATTCTGTAACATATTTAAGGATAGCTTGTGAGTTTTTTAGAAAGGTGACTTCTAAAAACCCAAAAGGCTTATAAACAATAGATCATGTCAGACTAATTTCACTTCCTTTTTTATGACAGAATTACTAGACTAATGAATTAGGGAGATTTTATAGATATATTCTTCCTAGAGTTCAACAGCCTCATGATATTTATTTGGAGAAGATATAGGCCATATTATATTCAATTCAAGACTAGTTTAATGACCAAACCCTTAAAGTATTAAAGGATCAATGTTACACTGGGAGGGAGGTCCTACTTGTTGCCCACATATAGCCTGACCTCCCCTCTAGATAGAACACTTATTATATTACATATACCACTGTAAGTTTTATACCACTGGGTCCCATCCCCATAATACTCATAAATGTGGTTCCTCCTCTGGTCCTCCCGAAGTATCACTCAAACATCAGTCCCAGATAAACTAACTCAACTTTCTAATACCTCAGTTATATTATTGACATTGATTAGGATAATCCTACAGATGTTCAGTGAAAAATCTAATAGAGAATTCTTATACTTCCCTGGTTAAAGTCCAACTTTCTAACATGAAAAATAGATATAAACAAGCAAACCACAAGATTACACATGACTATTAATCAGGAAATGATAAGAAGATGCAAATATTGATCAGATAAAGATAACGAGAAGATGCACCAACAAACTGATAACGTGTGCCACCATCAGGGGTAGGAGAAAAAGGTCAGAGCAATAGAATAGAGAGCCAGAGAGGAGCTTGCCAGTGGTATGCCCAGGGAGGAGGAGAACATGGACTCTTAGCTTTCTATTTAACTAACTCCTCTTGTTCTGAATTACTCTATTCAGTGCATGTCCCCAATTCATTTTCACAATCAGGAAGGACTCTGTGCCCTCTAAATTTTGGTGCAGTGAGCCAAAACCTTGGTTGATTGATCCAACTTGTGTCTCAGGTCTGTTTTTGTTATTGTTGTTGTTGTTTGTTTGATTTTTGTTTTGTTTACTTCTGTTGTTGTTTTCTAAAGGACAAGAGAAAATTTTATTATGACAAGCTTTTGGGAGCTAAAATATATACAAAAAGGCACATGGTGTCAATCTTATTGCAAATTTCACTGCAGTGCAAGACCAGGAGTTATACTTTTGTTAGTGATCTGACTAGATCACGACTCATTACAGAATTCAGCTGTACAATGGTGCTGACTTTTGTATGCCTAGAGCTGGTATGCTTATTCTTGATAGCCATGTGTTTTGTAAGCCTTTGATTCATCAGAACCACATTCTTATCCATGTGTTGCTTTATAGGAAGAGCCTCCTCACTATAAAATAAGTAGTATTAGAGTGTTGGGATATATGTTCCATTATCAAGGACTTTCAGTGCCAAGCAAAAAGCACTTGCTGCAATCTGGGAAGGAGGTAATGACCTAGTCATGTCCAAATTATGTCTCAGGTTCTGGCCACAAAGTCTGACAAACTGGAGCATATCTACATTATACAAACTCAATGAAAGAACAATTGCGTTGTATTAATTCCTCATATATTTTACATATGCTTTTATATGTGCATGTTGTCTCCCTTGTTAAAATAGAAGTTCCTTGAAGGTTGGGACTATCTTATTTTTGTATTTGTATCCCTAGAGTGTAGAGGAGTTCCTGGCATTTAGTATGTGCTTAATAAACAGTTGTTGATTCTTTAATTGACTAGAGATCAATCAGTTATAAATTGTATGATAACTGATTAAAAGAACTAATAATGTTTAACCTGGAGAAAAAGAAAAATGGACTTAGATAAGCTAAGTCTTGGGAATTAGATAAGCTAAGGACTAAGATAATCATAGCTTCAAGTATTTGAAGAGTATCATGTGGGCGATGGATTAGATATATTCTGTTTATCCTTATAGAAAAGAGCTAAGAGAAAAGGAGGAAAACGGAAAAGAGACAGGTTTAACTTTAATATCAGGGTAGCATACATAGAGCATGCCTACTGATCTTTTTTTCTCTCTCTCTGGGCTAACTTACATGTAATAAAATAAAATATATTTACCAATATTTAAAAAAAATAATAAATTGATGGATTTTAGCTCATCAGAAGGGTTAACTATGAAGACTTCTGGGTAAACATGGCTGCAATCTAGACGTGAATTGCTTCCTCTCCCTAGCACCCAACAAAATAAACTACCTCAAAAGAACATAAATATCATCTTTCAAAGAACAGAGGGACTCTACAATAGGATACAGCACTGAAGGTACATGGGGTTTGAGCATTTCCACACTATAAGAAGAAGAAAAAGCTCACACTCAAACGTGATCTGAACTACCCTCCTCCACCTCATCTATGGATCCAGAGTTGGGACCAGCACGCTCACCAGAGACAGCGAGTGAGTGAGGGTCATCTCTGTAGTGAGTGGGGGGCACACTAGGGTCCTTGGGAACTGACAAGGACTGCCAGGGATCTACCCCTTAGAGCGGTTACATAGGAGACGCCTGCGCACTGGAGAGAGCAGACCGTGGGCCCTCTAGCAAACTGCTGACACTGTGGAGACGCCAGAACCTGCCTGAGGCAAAATTTCCGCCACATAACTCTACAGAAAACCTGCCCATCTCACTCATATTTCTGACTTAAAAGGAAAGGGAAAATCACCAAAGGGATGGCTCATTGTGCCCAAGTCCAACCCTCCAAGAAGAACAAGAAGAAAGTGACTCTTGAAAACTTTTACCGAGGGAAAACCCAGGCTACAGAGGAAAAAGAGGATGAAATTCAAACAAAATCAAAACCACCCCCCCCAAAAAATGGAAATTGTCCAAAAACTCTGGAAGAACTCAAATTGGAGCTTATCCAAAAGATGGAAACTTTCTGGGAAGAAAAATGGGAAAAAATTCAGAGAGAGTTCAACAGACTGATAGATAAGAACTCACAATTGGAGAAACAGCTAGCTCTGTCCTGTTGTTAAGTTTGAATTTCAGTCCCCTAGGAGCATTCAGTTTGTGATCAGTAAGGAAGGGTTTTCAGAGGTCTGAACTTTTGCTGCTTCTAAGCCACCATCTTGTCCAGAAGTCCCAATAACATAGGATTTTATAGCTAGAAGGAAACTTATATTATTTCTAGTCCCACCTTTTCCTTAGATGAGGTATTGGAAGCTCATAAAGGAAAATAATTTTATCCAGGTTCACACTGTAAAAAATAGACTCAAATACAGGACTACAATCCCCACAAGCCTTTGCTCCACTTCCCCAAAATGCTTTGTAATCTCACGGGGATTCTGAGGGGGGCCAAGATAGAGGAAGGATTTAAGCTGGTGGCAAAGGTTTTTGGGGCTCTCTTTTGGACTTCTGTTTTGGAGCAGACGCATCTCTTGCGTGATGTGAGGTTATTTTGTCTAGGCCTCTGGCCTAGGCACATGTTTCTTACTTGTATATTCTTTAATCTTTAACCTTTAATAAACCTCTAAAAATATAATACTCCTTGCAGAGAGAAACTAATCTCTACCTGCTTCAGTCTCCCCATATTCCCTAATTTTAATCTTTACATATGGCGACCACTAGATTGGATGAGAACTTCTCAAATTTTTTAGCCTATAGAATTTTTTTTTAAGCCACGTATCTCCAAGATGCCTTTTAGAAAACCAGCTTGATCAGCTCCTGCCTGCAGCCCTCTCCGGCTCCTGCTTCTGCTCCTGGCCTCTCACCTGGTGCCCAAGCTCCCGGCCCTGTTTGTCTGCACTCTGGCTCCCGGCCCTACCCATCCCAGTGGTCTGTCTCTCACCCATCTGGCCTCCGACCCAGACAGCTCATCACCCCAGCCCCAGACCCAGGAACATGACCCCAGCCGGCTTATCACCCAGATCCTTGGAGCAGATCGCTTAGGACTCATTTGGACCAGCTGGTAACAGTATTGGCCACGTGGGCAGAGGGGAGAGAGAGAGAGAAAAGGGAGAGGAGAAGAAACAGATTTTTCAAACAGAAACTTAATAGCAATGGGCTGTTTAAAAGAATACCTTTTGACTGTTCTGGTAATTTCATTGATTTCACCTGCGTGCCAGAAGAAAGATTCAGCCCAAAGATTCAACTTTGGGGAGTCAAATGGGTGGCTCAGGGCACTGAGAACATGGTCCTGGGTTAAAATCTGGCCTCAGATACTTCCCAGCTATGGGGCCCTGGATGGGTCCCTTGAAACCCATTGCCTAGCCCTTACCACTCTGCCTTCTGACAATAGACATTTAAATGGATAAGAACCCAAGGAACTTTGAAGAGACTAAAGGCTATATCCTAAGGCATTTCAGACTCCAATGGTTTATAAAAATCTCTGTATTCTATTGCATTTTTATTATGGTTTAACTTTGTGATTTTAAGTTCATATATTACTGTATTCAATATTATTCTGCTTGAACTGAAGGTTGATTGAATTTATTTTGAATGTACTTAGTTTTAAAAATTCTGTTGTTTTTCCCCTATAACTATTGAACAAATATTATTGTGAATAAGCCCATATATGAAAAAACAGCCTTTTCTATTTTGCTGAGGATAGATGGACTTCAGAACTGGTTATAATTGTATTAACAACCTTGGAAATTTTAATGTGCTAAATACCTCAAATGATTTTATTTTAAGGGTTTTTTAAATATGATTTTTGGAATTTTTTTTAACAATCTGGTTATTTTTGCCTGCCCCTACCACGAGGTAAGACCCATTCTAGTAGCTGAAGTGAAATACATTTTATAACCCCCAACCTTCCTGCATTTCTAAATATGTGAATGGAAGTTGGGCAGTTAATCTCAGGGCATTTGTATCCCTATAAGCCTCCAAGAAAAAGAAGCACCCCTTTATTTATACTCTTCAGCTTACTACTTTACTTGCACCAGAATGACATATAGATTTCTTGATTATGTTCTTAACCCAAGATGAGTTTTACTTTGTTTAAAAAAATATGTTTAAATACCAAGGTTGAAAGATTGCTACATTTGTAAAAATTGTGACAAATGTCCATCAATTCATAGGTTTTAAAAATGTCATACAGCAACTTATGTGAAATATGAAAGTGTGTTTGCTAATTGTAATTAATTGGGCTATTGAGAATTTTGGGGATTTTGGTAACTACATATTTGTACTACTGTATTTTTATGTATTTTTAAAAATGAAAAATTGTTAACCTTGTTCAATTCATTTGCCTTCTACTCACAGTGGAGCATGGCCAGATATTAAGAGGAAATGGATCTCATTTTTTGTGAGAAAGCCTTACATTTTATATTTTCTTAGCTGACACAGAGTGTCAATGATTATAAGCTAAATTTTTGAATTTTTTAAAGCTCTTTTATTATTATATTTTTCTTGCATGTGCAATATACTTTTTCAGTTTTTTTATTATTTTTTCTCTCCTTTTTATATTTGAAGCACATGTCACCAGCATTAAGATTTTCTTTAACTTTTTGACTTTTCAGTGCTACAAGTTTGAAATACATTTGCTAATGCATGCCCTAGAAAGCTTGTGACTACAAAAATTATGCCACTAATTATTTAAATAAATTATGGGACTTTGCTTAATGATTCTGTCTGATTCCAGGACAAGAGATACACACAAGAGCCATTTCACAGGGCCAAAGAAAAGCAAATCCAGGATGGATTGATGCACTTCTAGGCCAATACAAAGGTCTTGAACCTAGTGTGAAGACTTGAGGTTACTATGTTTAACATGTGTTAAGACATAGGCTTTCCTTCTGTCCACACTCACTCTGAAAATACTCACAGACGAGTATCCCCAAAACCTTGGCTCCTATAATCTGGTCCCCTTCTGTAGTCCTGGCTACTGACTGGGTAAATGCATCATTGCTTATATCATTTTGATTGGGCCTTGATTGAAGGATCTGTTATAGATTTAATTTTCTTTTACTTGGAATTTTTACACATAAGACTTTTAATAGTCTATATTTTCATCCAGAAATTTTTCTTTTCTTTTTGATTTTTCTGATGTCTTTTTAAAATCACTTGCCAATTGATTCATATACCTCATACCTCAGCCATGCATCCCTAAGTGATCCTGTATTTTTCAATCACCCACATCATGGGGAAATGTAAAAAATATTATTGTAAATTGCAAAGTTTAAATTCCTTTTGAGAAGAATTTTAGGTAAAGAAGATGCTACCTCTCTGAATCCAGAACTGAACTGTTGGAGAAGCCACCATGAAGAAGCCTCCCAACTACAAGTTGCACAAAATTGAACTTTGAGTGTGATTGATTGAACATTTATTTGTATCTGTACTTTCATGCCAAAGGGGACTGCCCCCTAACTGGCTTTTTGTCAATGCGTTCAGCAATTATTGGGTTTGTTTGTTTTTTTTTTCTTATCATCAAAATATTGCAATCTTTAAATTGATTATGTTTTCATGATCCTTTGGGAAACAAAATAATTTTTTTTGCAAACAACCAAACAGGAGAATGTAAAAAATAGACTCGAATACAGGACTACAATCCCCACAAGCCTTTGCTCCACTTCCCCAAAATGCTTTGTAATCTCATGGGAATTCTGAGGGGGGTCGAGATCCAGGAAGGATTTAAGCTGGTGGCAAAGGTTTTTGGGGCTCTCTTTTGGACTTCCGTTTTGGAGCAGACGTGTGTGTCTCTTGCGTGATGTGAGGTTATTTTGTCTAGGCCTCTGGCCTAGGCACATGTTTCTTACTTGTATATTCTTTAATCTTTAACCTTTAATAAACCTCTAAAAACTATAATACTCCTTGCAGAGAGAAACTAATTTCTACCTGCCTCAGTCTCCCCATATTCCCTAATTTTAATCTTTACAACACAAAGGAGAGCAAAGCCAGGTTTGGTTTGTATGTTTATATGTTCATCTTTTTCCCAATTAACAAATGCTCATTTTCTTTCTATATCTCCATTCAAACATAAAACAAAATGCTTGCAACAATGTGCATAATTAAGCAAAACAAACTCCCCTGTTATTCATAGTCCAAAATATATGCCTACATCTCAAATTTATTCTTCTCTATCAAGAGATGGGTATGATGCATCATTATCTATCTTGGATTCATGGTTGGTGACTGAATTGATCAGAATTTTTTAAGTCTTTTAGTGTTGTTTCTCTTTGTAAGGTTATTGTACAAATTATTCTTTCAACCTACTAAATTATTCTGAATCAATTCAAAGAAGACTTCCTGCATTTCTCTGAAACCATACTTTTCTTTCTTTTTTATAATATGGTAGTATCCTATCCATATTATTCTTATCTACCCATATTCTATCCATACTGTTATTTATTTGGCCATTCTCCAAATGATGAGTACAACCTTAATTTCAAGATCTTTGTCACTACAAAAAGAGATTCCAGAAGTATTTCATTTCCCTTTATTTCATCTCCTTCGCATCTTAGTCTAGTAGTGGATCTTTCTGTCAAGAAATTTGCATAATTTAGTAATGTTTGGAGCATAGTCCCAAATTATTTTCCAGAGTGAATGGACCAATTCACAACAATTTTTAAAGTATCTACTATAAAGGATAATTTTTGTGTTGTGACCTAAACTATATTAATTATTGGTCACTATGGGATATCCAAAATAAAATACCAAAGTCATCTGGAAATTTATGGTGATTTTAATATAGAGGAAAGAAATTAAGGAGAAGGGTGAGGGGAAAAGGTGTAGGATTTCTCCTGCCTGGTCTGTGCCAGGAGGAATATTAGAGGCTTCTAGGAAGATAAAGTTTGGTGAGTAAAGGAGGAAAGAATCAGCCTGAACTCCAAGAGGGCTCAGCTAAGATGCCTGAACTTTAATTTGCTCAAGGGCAAACTCACAGCCAAAGCCCAGAGAAATAGCTGCCACCACACCAAGATGTCAGAACCACTTAGCATGCTGCCAGCCAGAGCCCCATCTCGGGGAAAGAGAATGATAAGACTAAGTGAAGTAGAATACATAGATGATTTTACATCACTTTCCTGTGTCTCATCTGTACTAATGGAAGCTTAAATTTGACTTAGGACAGCCCAGGGGTCTGCCAGCTGTTTCTGATTTGTCATTTTTCTCTATCAAAGGCCATCCTCCTAAATACTTAATCCTTAAGTATGGTTAGAGACATTCCTGATTTTGTTAGACAAAGTTGGGTGGAGTAATGTAAAGTTCCCAATACATCCCTGATTTTGTTAGACTAAGAATCTTCATTGTTACAATCAGGAGATAGCGAAATACAATCTTCACACTACATACAGACACTCCATTTGTCACCTTCTTCTATGCCACCATCTTGACCAGAAGCCCTAAGGGCATATATTAACAAATTAGGGAGGGCAGAGATCAATTAATTGGATGTGCAACTCAAAAAACTTGAAAGCGAACAAATTAAAACCCCCCAAAAGAAAACCAAATTAGAGATCCTAAAAATTAAGGGAGAAATTAATAAAATTGAAACGGATAGAACTATTGAACTAATAAATACTTTGAAAAAACAAACAAAATAGACAAAGTACTGGTCAATCTTATTAAAAAAATAAAGAAGAAATTTTTTTACTGATGTAGAAAAAACCATAATAAAGTTCATTTGGAAGAAAAAAAGATCAAGGATATCCAGGGAAATAATGAAAAAAAAATACAAAGGAAGGGGGCCTTGCAGTCCCCGATCTCAGACTATATTATAAAGCAGCGGTCACCAAAACAATCTGGTACTGGCTAAGAGACAGAAAGGAGGATCAGTGGAATAGACTGCGGGCAAGCGACCTCAGCAAGACAGTATATGACAAACCCAAAGATCCCAGCTTTTGAGACAAAAATTCACTATTTCATAAAAACTGCTGGGAAAATTGGAGGACAGTGTGGGAAAGATTAGGTTTAGGTCAACACCTCACACCTACACCAAGATAAATTCAAAATGGGTGAATGACTTGAACATAAAGAAGGAAACTATAAGAAAATTAGGCAAACATAGAATAACATACATGTCAGATCTTTGGGAAGGGAAAGACTTCAAAACCAAGCAAGACTTAGAAAGAGTTACAAAATGCAAAATAAATAATCTGGAATACATCGAATTAAAAAGTTTTTGTATAAACAAAACCAATATAACCAAAATCAGAAGGGTAGCAACAAATTGGGAAACAATCTTCGTAAAAACCTCTGACAAAGGTTTAATTACTCAAATTTACAAAGAACTAAATCAATTGTACCAAAAAATCAAGCCATTCTCCAATCGATAAATGGGCAAGGGATATGAACAGGCAGTTCTCAGCCAAAGAAATCAAAACCATTAATAAGCACATGAAAAAGTGCTCTACATCTCTTATAATCAGAGAGATGCAAATCTAAACAACTCTGAGGTATCACCTTACACCTAGCAGATTGGCTAACATGACAGCTATGGAAAGTAATGAATGCTGGAGGGGATGTGGCAAAGTGGGGACACTAATTCATTGCTGGTGGAGTTGTGAATTGATCCAGCCATTCTGGAGGGCAATTTGGAACTATGCCCAAAGGGCAATAAAAGACTGTCTGTCCTTTGATCCAGCCATAGCACTGCCCAAAGAGATAATAAGGAAAAGGACTTGTACAAGAATATTCATAGCTGCGCTCTTTGTGGTGGCCAAAAATTGGAAAACGAGGGATCAATTGGGGAATGGTTGAACAAATTGTGGTACATGTTGGTGATGGAATACTATTGTACTAAAAGGAATAATAAAGTAGAGGAATTCCATGGAGACTGGAACAATCTCCAGGAAGTGATGCAGAGTGAAAGGAGCAGAACCAGGGAAACATTGTAGACAGAGACTGATACATTGGGGTACAATCAAAGGTGATGGACTTCTCCATTAGTGTCAATGCAATGTCCCTGAACAATCTGCAGGGTTCTAAAAAATACTATCCACAAGCAGAGGATAAACTGTGGGAGTAAAAACACTGATGAAAAGCAACTGCTTGACTACAGAGGTTGAGGGGATATGACTGAGGAGAGACTCTAAATGAACACTCTAATGCAAATACCAACAACAGGGAAATGGGTTCGAGTCAAGAACACATGTGATAACCAGTGGAATCGTGCCTCAGCTATGGGAGAGGGAAAGGTGGTGAGAGGGGGAGTGGGGAGGAAAAGAAAATGATCTTTGTTTCCAGTGAATAATGTTTGGAAATGACCAAATAAAATAATGTTTAAAATTTAAAAAAATAAAATAAAAAATAAAGAAGAAAAGCAAATTAACAGTATCATAGATGAAAAGGGGGACTGCACCTCCAATGAAGAGGAAATTAAGGCAATCATTAAAACTTCTTTGCCCAAGTAATGGCAATAAATGTGCAAATCTAGGTGATATGGATGAATATTTACAAAAATACAAATTGCCTAGACTAACAGAAGAAGAAATAGAATTCTTAAACAATCCCATATCAGAAAATGAAATCCCACATGCCATCAAAGAACTCCCTAAGAAAAAATGCCCAGGACCTGATATATTCACAAGTGAATTCTATTAAACATTCAAAGAACAGCTAATCCCAATACTATACAAACTATTTGACATAATAAGCAAAGAGGGAGTTCTACCAAATTCCTTTTATGACACAAATATGGTACTGATTCCAAAGCCAGGCAAGTCAAAAGTGGAGAAAGAAAACTACAGACCAATCTCCCTAATGAACATAGGTGCAAAAATTTTAAACAGGATACTAGCAAAAAGACTTGAGCAAGTGATCAGAAGGGTCATTCACTATGATCAAGTAGGATTTATACCAGGAATGCAGGGCTCATTCAATATTAGGAAAACCATACACATAATTGACCATATCAACAAGTAAATCAACAATAATCGCATGATTATCTCAATAGATGCAGAAAAAGCCTTTGATAAAATACAAAGCCCATTCCTATTAAAAACACTAGAAAGCATAGGACTAGAAGGGTCTTTCCTAAAAGGAATAAACAGTATATATCTAAAACCATCAGCAAACATCATCTGCAATGGAGATAAACTAGATAAGATCAGGAGTGAAACAAGGATGCCCGTTATCACCAATATTATTTAACATTGTTTTAGAAACACTAGCAGTAGCAATTAGAGAAGAAAAAGAAATTGAAGATATTAAAATTGGCAACAAGGAGACCAAGCTGTCACTTTTTGAGTATGATATGATGGTCTACTTAAAGAATCCTAGAGAATCAACAAAAAAGCTAGTGGAAATAACCAACGACTTTAGCAAAGTAGCAGGATACAAAATAAACCCAAATAAGTCATCAGCATTTCTATATATTTCCAACACATCTCAGCAGCAAGAATTAGAATAAGAAATTCCATTCAACATCACCCTAGACAATATAAAATAATTAGGAATCAATTTGTTGAGACAAAAACAGGAACTATATGAACACAACTACAAAACACTCTCCACACAACTAAAACAAGACTTGAGCAACTGGAAAAACATTAACTACTCATGGGTAGTATGAGCTAATATAATAAAAATGACCATCCTACCCAAACTTATCTATGTATTTAGTTCCATACCCATTGTACTTCCAAAAAAAGTTTTTTACTGAATTAGAAAAAACCATAGCAAAGTTCATTTGGAAGAACAAAGGATCAAGGATATCCAGGGAGATCATGAAAAAAAGTACAAAGGAAAGTGGCCTTGTAGTCCCAGATCTCAAATTATATTATAAAGCAGTGGTCATCAAAACAACTTGGTACTGGCTAAGAGAAAGAAAGGAGGATCAGTGGAATAACCCTGGGGTAAGTGACCTCAGCAAGACAGTCTATGACAAACCCAAAGACCCTAGCTTTTTGGACCAAAATCCACTATTTGATAAATACTGCTGGGAAAATTGGAAGACAGTGTGGGAGAGATTAGGTTTGGATCAACACTTCACACCCTACACCAAGATAAACTCAGAATGGGTGAATGACTTGAACATAAAGAAGGAAACTATAAGTAAATTAGGCAAACACAGAATAGTATACATGTCAGACCTTTGGGATGGGAAAGATTTTAAAACCAAGCATAACTTAGAAAGAGTCACAAAATATAAAATAAATAATTTTAATTACATCAAATTAAAAAGTTTTTGTATAAACAAAACCAATGTAACTAGACTCAGAAGGGAAGCAACAAATTGGGAAACAATCATAACAAAAATCTCTGACAAAGGTCTTAATTACTCAAATTTACAAAGAGCTAAATAAATTGTACAAAAAAATCATGCTATTCTTCAATTGATAAATGGGCAAGGGACTTGAATAGGCAATTTTCAGTTAAAGAAATAAAAACTATTCATAAGCACATGAAAAAGTGTTCTAAATCTCTTATAATCAGAGAGATGCAAATCAAAATAACTCTGAGGTATCACCTCACACCTAGCAGATTGGCTCACAAACCAGACTGTCAATTAACAAAATGTATAAAAGCTTTATAAAGAACAATAGCAGAGTAGCACAAAATGGGCTTGATATAACAGATACAACAAACAGTACCCCTGGATTACAATTTGCACAACATCAAACCAGGAGACAAAGTATACTTTAAAATTTTCAATAGAAAATTGGCTATGGACATAAAATTGATTGGACCACATGAAGTATTGCTTACTACCCCAACAGCTATAGAAATTGTAGGGAGACTCATGGTTCCACTGTTCCCACATAAAACCAGAAAAAATTCAAAATCACTGTAACAGACATAGAAGATAATTAGACAAAAGATAGTTCTGAGAAATGAAAACAAAAGCTTATTAACATCAAAAAGCACACCACAAAGAAACAATAGCATTTATGCAAAATGTAAATATGTATATAGTTAGTTCCATAATGTTTGAGACAAGATCCCAGCAGTCAAGCATGCCACAGCAAGAAGACAACTTTTGAGCACAGAGAAAAAGCATCCCAGAAGAAAAGTTTTTAAACCAGCCCAGAGGAAAAGATTTTAAAGCATGAAGAAAAGCTGCTAGAGAAGAAAAAAAGAGAAAAAACTGAAATGGACAGCTAAGACTTTGAACTTTGTACATTTGTTTATATAAGAAGAGGATGGATGGAAAACAAGACTTATATGTAAGACTGAGTGAGGTGAAATTATAAAACAAAATTAATTTCACATATCAGGGAAATAGCATGCAACACTACATAACTTGGAAGAAAGAAGAGATCCATCAGTCAACATGAGAAGTGGAAACCTGAAGAAACTCGATAAGTATTAATTCAACGCAACACTATCAGACACAAAACACAAAATTACAAACTGATATATTGGGAGACCTTGTTTAAATAAAGAAGTGTCTGAAATTGCATTTATGCAAAATGTAAATATGTATATAGTTAGTTCCATAATGTCTTCGGCAAATAGAAAGATCAATAGATATTTCTATTTGACTGATTAATATTAGGGAACTATGAATATTATTGTATTATTTGTAAATAATACATATACTATAATTAGGTTAGTAACAGTGATAGAGTCTGTAAATATGTAGCAAAGCATGTATATATGTTGTATATAAGATTAGGTTATAGATTAGACTAGGGACTTAGAGAAGAGTTATAATAAGTAGGGAATAATTAGGAATAAGTTAAGTTAAGCATAGCATGGACAGTTAGTTATATTTAGGAATAGCTGCATTTGCAGATAGTAAATTTTTAATTGTTTATTGTAAAGCTGATGCTGAAATTTTGTTTAATGGAAATATGTATAGATAAAATAGTTTATAAATAACTATAGATATATAAAATAGGAAAATGTTTGTATTAGTTTAACTTAGCAAGAGTAAGTTGTATTAGCACTAAAATTTAAATTTCTTTGTAATGCTTTTGTTCAAACATAAATTGTACTGAATTTATTGTAAAACCCTAAAACTACCCTTACCCAAACTTTCCTGCATAGAATTCCTTAGAGTAAATAAAGTTAGCATAGAATAGTGATAGAGTAATTGAGGGAAGTTTATTATTTTGGGGGGAGTAGTTAGAAATTAGATTTAGTAGGTTGGTAAGTATAAAAATAAGTGAACTTGGAAAGGTCACAACAAAAAAAAAGGGATGATTGTGGAAAGGAAAACTGAAGCAAGTTTTGTACTTTCTGCCACTGCATTTGAGCAAATAGCAGTTGGAAGTTAAAGTGAAATTGATGGACAGCAATGACAGTTTGTGCAGGGAAGGGCAACTTTGAGGGATAGTCGGTCTCGTGACTTGCTTGGTCTCCTGGCCCTCAAACTGGAAGGAGCACTCTCTCCCTGCCTCTGGATAGAAGTACCTCTATTCCTGGATCTTTCCCAACTGTGTACTCTACCTTGATTCCTGTGATCCTGTCATTGAACAAAAGGAATAAAGGGGAGAGGTTTGAACTGTAAAGCTGATCTTTAGGGGCATCCACCTGAGGAGATAGACCCAAACAGCTCTGAAGGTCATAACTTTTTCTTCCTCTTGCTGTCTACTGCTAAAGACTTTGAACTTAATAAAACTAGCACAGATTACAATAGACAGGAATAAAAGAAACCATCCACCAGGGTACGAGGCCTGGCCTCAGCTCAAAAGCTGAGAGAGACTCAAACCCAATCTAGGGAAATCCCAATTCCCTCTTCCTTTATACCTCCCCAATTCGAACTTGTTATTAAATTCATCTTTATTTAAATAACGGTAGTCAAATATGAGGGCTATAATTTCAGGGAACATAGAGGGAGCTGAACCTGTGGATAGCCATTCAACCATAGACGATCCTTATTGGACCCCTGCTGGGTGACCTTGGTCCAGGGGGGAAGTTTGTTCCTCAGGAGAGTCTGTGCTTACCTGCTTTGGGTATCTTCCACATCAATCAATAAATGGCTATCATAGGTGGCTATCATAGGTGGCCCATTTCTCAGGAACCCCTTTTTTCAAAGATAGTTTCTCAGCAGGGGCATCTCTCTCCTTTTACCTCACCAGCAGTCATATTCCTCCTCTCTCTTCAACTCCTTCATTCCCTCTTACGAAACCTTCCTTATACACTGTCCTCTCTTCAATCCTCTACAAGTCCTTAATTATCACACCCTAATGAAGTGTCTTGCAACAATTAAATAGCGGATAACAGAAGAGGAAATAGAATGCTTAAACAACCTCATCTCAGAAAAAGAAATTGAATAAGCCATAATGAATTCCCAAAGAAAAAGAGTCCAAGTGTCAGTTACATTCACAAGTGAATTCTACCAAACATTTAAAAAACAAGTAATTCTAATACTAGATGAACTACATGGAAAAAATAATTTGTTTAAGAAATTTTATGAAATTTCCTTTATGTCACCAATTTAGTGCATATATCTAAAACAGGAAGAGAAAAAAAAAAGAGAGAGAAAATCCTATAGACTAAATTCCCTAATGAATGCTTAGGTATATTTTTTAAATAAAATAAAAGCAAGGAGATTACAGCAATATTTCACAAGGAACATATATTATGATCAAATGGATTTTATGCCAGAAATGCAATGATGGTTCAATATTAGGATAACCATTGGCATAATTGATCATATCAGTAACTAAACCAACAACAACCTTATGATTATCTCAATAGATAAAAAGCTTTGGGAAAATATAACACCCATTCCTGTTAAAAACACTACAAAACACTGGAATAAATAAAATATTTCTTTAAATGATTAATATCTATCTGAAACCATCAGCAAAAATTATCTATAATGGGGATAAGTCAGAAGCCTGACCAATAAAATCAGGAGTAAGCAAGGATGCCCATTATCAACACTTATATTCAATATTGTACTACAAAAGTAAAGCAATAAATGTTGGAGGGGATATTGCAAAATTGGGATACTAATTCATTGTTGATAGAGTTGTGAACTGATCCAACCATGCTGGAGGGCAATTTGGAAATATGTCTAAAGAGCTCTTTAACAGTGTTCCAACAATACCACTATTAGATATCTATCCCAATAGGATTTTTAAAAAAGAGATGGGGGAAGGACCTACTTGTATAAATAAATAAATAAATGAATGAATGAATATATATGTATATAAATATCAGTCCTTTTGTGGTGGCAAAGGATTGGAAATTAAGGGGATGACATTGGGGAATGGCTGAACAAATTATATTATTATGATACTGATGGCGTACTATTGTGCTATAAGAAATGATGAACAAGATGACTTCAGAAAGAGGTGGATAAATTGACATGAACTGATACAGAGTGAAACAAGCAGAACCAGGGGAACACTGTTCACAGAAATAGCACTTCTGTAGGAAGATCAACTGTGAAAGACAGCTACTCTCAGCAAACAATGATGCAGGACAATTCTGAAAGACATGACAAAGAGTGATGTCCACCTCCAGAAAAAGAACTGTTGGAGTCGGAATGCAGACCAACACATATTATTTCTCATGTTAATTTATTTGCAAGTTTTGGTTTCATATGATTACTCTCTTATGAAAATGAACAATATGGCAATATGCTTTGCATGATAATGCATTATAACCTAGATCAGAATGATTAGCATATCTCAGAAAGGGGTAGGAAAGGAGGCAATTTGGAGCATATAACTTCAGAAAATTTATGTGTAAAAATTTTATTACCTGTAATTGGCAAAATAAAATATATTTACTAAAATAATTTTTTGATTTTTAAAAATATTGTACTATAAATGCTTGCTATGGCAATAAATATTGAAGGAAATAGAATAGGCAATGAAGAAATAGTTTTTAGTCTTTGTAGATAATTTATGATATACTTAGAGAATCTTAGAGAATAAACCAAAAAACTAATCAAACAATTAACAACTTTAGCAAAGTTTCAGGATAAAAAATAAGCCCACATAAATCATCAACATTTCTTTATACTACCAATAAAGACTAACAGCAAGAGATAGAAAGAGAAATCCCATTTAAAATAACTGGAGATAATATAAAATACCCCAATTGTCAACCTGCCAACAAAAACCCAGGAACAACAACAACAAAAAAACATGACTATAAAATATTTTTCACACAAATAAAGTCAGATCTAAAGAAATGGGAAAAAAATCAATTGCTCATGAGTAGACCAAACCAAAATAATAAAATAATTCTACCTAAATTAATTTACCTATTCAGTGCCAAAAAATCAAACTACCCCAAAATTATTTCACAGATCTGGAAAAACTAATTAAGAAATTCACCTGGAAGAACAAAAGGCCAAGAATAATAAGGGAACTAATGGGAGAAAAATGAAGAAAGGTGGACCTGCTATACTGGAACTCAAATTGTATTATAAAGTGGCAACCATCAAAACAATCTGGTAGTAGGTAAGACATAGAGTAAGTAGATCAATGAAATAGATTAGGCTATCAACACACAGTAGTCAATGACCATAGTAACCTAGTATTTGATAAACCCCAATATTCACTTTTGACAGAAGAACTACTATTGGACAAAAACTGCTAGGAAAACTGGAAATCGTTATGGCAACAACTTGGATGGATATATGATTTAGAAACAAGATACCATAAACAAAATAAAGGAACACAAAATAGCTTACCTGTCAGACCTATGGATAAGGAAACAATTTACAATCAAACAAGACATATAGAATATTATGAGACGTAAAATAAGAAACTTTGACTATATTTAATTTATAAGTGCTTGCACAAAAAAATCAATGCAACTAAGATTAAAAGGGAAAAAAAAGCTGGGGGAAATCTATAGCAAGACTTTCTGACAAAGACTTCGTTTTTCAAATATATAGAGAACTGAGTCAAATTTTTAAGAATACAAGTCATTCTTCAATGGATAAATGGTCAAAGGATATAAATGAACAGGTCTCAGATAAATAGATTAATACTATTCATAGTCATATTTTTAAAAGCTACAAATCACTATTGATTAGAGAAATGAAAATTAAAACAACTCTAAGATACCATAGCACACCTATCAGATTGTCTAATATGACAGAAAAGGAAAATGATAAATGATGGAGTAGGGGAAATTGGGATACAAATACACAGCAGGTGGAGCTGCAAACTGATACAACCATTCTGGAAAGCAATCTGGACCCATGCTCAGAGGTTCATAGAACTGTGCACACCCTTTGACCCAGCATACCACTACTAGGTGTGTATTCCAAAGAGATTAAGGATAGGGGTAAAGAACTCATCTATGCAAAAAAATTAATAGTAACTCTTTTTGTGGTATTAGATTAATGGAAAATAAAGGGATGTCCATCAATGAGGGAATTATTCATTGAGTTTTACCTACTCTGTGCTGGACACCATGGGAGGATAAAGAAATGGTTGCTATTGAAGCTTAGAATCTAGTTGGGTAAACAATAACTCAGATCAACACAGTAACCAGTCTTTTTTTTTTTAACCCTTATCTTTTGTCTTGGAGTCAATACTGTGTATTGGCTCCAAGGCAGAAGAGTGGTAAGGGCTAGGCAATGGGGGTCAAGTGATTTGCCCAGGGTCACACAGCTGGGAAGTGTCTGAGGCCAAATTTGAACCTAGGACCTCCGGTCTCTAGGCCTGACTCTTAGTCCACTGAGCCACCTAGCTGCCTCCCATAGTAACCAGTCACTCCACATGATAGCCCTTTATATATTTACAATTATCATGCTCCCCTCTGACTTATCCCTTTTCCGGGCTAAACACATATTTTCTTAAACTGATCCTCACAAAAAACTCAAAACCCTCTACCATCCTGATAGCTCTCTCCTGGATATCAGTGCTAAGGACTAAATACAATGCTATTCCTCTTGAGAATATTAAATTGATTTTGTATCATTTTTATTTAACTTACTTATAATTAATTGATTTTGTCCTAATGTTGCCTAAGTCATGGTCCCTTGTCACTGAACAAATTCAGAAATTCAGCTGACCTCAACTTAGTTGTGTTTAGAAATCAAGATCATCTAATACCTATTCTATTCTTGCTTCAAGGAAATCTTCTATCCTTGAGGGACACAAGTGGACACAACAGCGTCTGGTCTAGTATCTTTAGACCTCTGAGCTATCCAAGAGGATGTTCAGTTTGCTATCCAAAGAAGTCAGATACATTATCTCTAGCCTTGAGGTGGACTCAAACAATGAACATTTCTTAGCCACTTGAGGGAAAGGAAGAGGTTGTTGCTAGCTCCTCATTCCTAACTTCCAACCAATCATATTATCAGCCAAGCCTCAGCTATATAACCAATCATAGTGTCCTCAACCCCCAAATATCACTAACCTTATAAACTATGATATCCAACAGAGTTGTATTTCTTAATTTTTTTATATAAACCCTTACCTTCCGTCTTGGAGTAAATACTGTGCAATTGGTTCCAAGGCAGAAGAGCAGTAAGGGCTAGGCAATGAGGGTTAAGTGACTTGCCCAGGGTCACACAGCTGGGAAGTGTCTGAGTTCAGATTTGAACCCAGGACCTCCTGTCTCTAGGCCTGGCTCTCAATCCACTGAGCTACCCAGTTGCCCCCTATTTCTTAATTTTTAAAAAAGGAAGTTGCAGCTTCACTTAGGTTGTTGTTTTTTTACCAAATTCATACACTACTAATACAATTTTATCTTGCTCATAGAATATATGATTCAGTCTACTTTTATTGAATTTGACTCATTTCACTCTCGATACAGCCCAAGACCATATTAGCTTTTTGGATAGCTATATCATAATGCTGACACATTTTGAACTTGCTCTCCATTAAGAGTTCCACAGATCCTTTTTTAGGACTATGGTTCTTTAACTATGCCCCTTCTTCTATCTTATACTTTTCATATAAGATGGTAAAGTAGATTTTTTTTGTGTATCCTTGAATTTTATTTTACTAAATTCAGTTCCATAATGTCAAACTACTTTTGGGTCCTGACTGCCTTTCACCATTTTAGCCAACTGTTCCAGGCTTATGTCAACTGCAAATCTGACAAACATACTAATTATGCCTATCCAAATCACTAACAAAAATGTTAAACAGCATAGGACTAAGTACAGATCCCTAGGATATTCTATTAGAGACCTCCAACCATGTCGGTATACAATTTGCCCACACAACTAGTTCTGAATTCCCACTGGTTGTATGATGTCTTATACCTATCTCTCTATCTTCTCCAGAAGAATTGTATAATATACTTCATTTAAAAAACTTTGCTAAAATCTAGGAAAATTGTTGCCATAACACTCCCCTTATCTATTTGTTTAGTAATCCTATCAAAAAAGAAGGAAATGAGGTTAGACTGGTGTGAAGTATTCTTGTTATTTTTAAACCCTTACATTCTGCCTTAGAACAGAATGTAAGGGTTTAAAAGAAAAGAAAAATTTGATTCCAAGGCAGAAGAGCAATGAGAATTAGGAGACTTGGCCAGGGTCACCCCTCTAGAAAGTATTTGAGGTCCTATTTGAATCCAGGACCTCCTTTCTCTAGACTTGGCTTTCACTGAGCCACCTAGTTGCTCCCTGAACTATTCTTTTTTTTTTTTTTAATTTTTTACACCCTCACCTTTCATCTTAGAATCAATCCTTTGTATTGGTTCCAAGGCAGAAGTGTGGTAAGGGCTAGGCAATGGGGGTCAAGTGACTTGCCCAGGGTCACACAGCGGGGAAGTGTCTGAGGCAATGGGGGTCACCCAGCTAGATTTGAATCAGGACCTCCCACATCTAGGCCTGGCTCTCAATCCACTAAGCTACCCAGCTGCCACATCCCTGAACTAATCTTGATGAAGTTATACTCACACTTTTTGGTCACTGTTTACCTTTCAAGAATCATCTGTTATTCTCAGAAAATGCTTGCATTACTTTACTGAAAGAATTGTTAGGAAAATACCTTCTAAGCAACAAAATTCTCTCTCTCTCTCTCTCTCTCTCTCTCTCTCTCTCTCTCTCTCTCTCTCTCTCTCTCTCTTTCTCTCTCTCTCTCTCTCTCTCCATGTGTGTGTGTCTATCATCTATCTGTCTGTCTATCTATCTATCTATCCATCCATCTAGCTAGCTAGATAGCTAGCTGTCAAATTTAATCTATCCATGAGTCTGTCTAACTATTTGTCTGCCTGTCCATTTGTGTGTGTGTGCAAGTGTGTATATATATATATCCATATATCTCCATATACACATGAATTTGATACATGCACATGTATATTCAAATATTTTTCACTTAGTAACTATTTACTATTTAATATCTATTTAGTGCCTAGGGAAAGAGAGAGGAGGGAAGCAAGGTGGGAATCTGAATCACAAAATATCAGATAATAATTGTCAAAAATTGCTTCTATGTATAATTAAAAAAAGTTTAAAAGTTTAAAAAGTAAAATAAATTAGGTACAATTTGCTAGACATTAGAGGTCCAAGGTGGGGGGGGGACAGTTCATGATCTTGCAGAGCTTAAAATTTAGTGAGGGTAATTACATATAGAAATTTTAAATATAAAATATATAAAAATAATATTAAATAATTCATAGAAGGCAGGCACTAGAAACTGGGGTGGGGTGATGATAGACTTCCTTTAGGGAGTGGAATTTAATCTGTTAGAGGAAAGTAGGGATGCTTTGAGGTAGAGGTGAGAAGGAACATATTCCAGGCATGCGATCAGCCTATGATTAAAAAAAAAAATGGAGATCAGAAATGGACTATCAAGTGTCTGCCGACAGATTTGAACCCAACTCTTTCTGATTCCATACCTGATACTCTATTCACTGTGCAACTTAGCTACCTCTCAAAAGGGAATTATTAGAAGAGTACCAGAAATACTTCATAAAAGAAATAT
The DNA here is from genome assembly GCF_027887165.1 of Monodelphis domestica. Taxonomy (NCBI): domain Eukaryota; kingdom Metazoa; phylum Chordata; class Mammalia; order Didelphimorphia; family Didelphidae; genus Monodelphis; species Monodelphis domestica. Next base: position 449,276,179 of record NC_077227.1, read on the forward strand.
ATAAGAAGTTATTTTACGAACTAGAGAGAGAAAAATGTTGAAATGGCATACATAAATGGGAAGCAGGCCCCATCATTTCTCTGTTCTTCCTTGAAATTCTAGAGGTTGCTAGAGTGGAATTCTTTTGAGTGATATTGTTTATTCTCTACTAGTTTGAGCTAATACATCTCATTCCCAGCTAAAGAGCTCATTCATGCTTCTATATTCTTTGGCATATTCTAATCTGTATGACTACTCATATTTCCATAATCCATTTGTTTAGATATGTAATCATTCTCACAATTCACTATTTCTGATAGTCTTTTATATAACCAACATTTGGTGGAAAGGAGTGGAACCATAAGTATAAACAGAGAAAATTATTTCATATAAATGGAGCTCACAAGAAAATTTATACAAGAGAGGAGAGAATGGACGTGGAAAGAGTGGGAAACACTTGCAGCTCACTCTCATCTCAACTTCTTCAAGAAGGGAATAATATGCATTGACACACATTTGGGTACAGAAATTCATTTTACTCAACAAGAAAGTAGGAAAGAAAGGGGAAAAGAGAAAGAGAGGATAGATAAAGAAGGCAGCTGTCAGAAGCAAAATAGAGAGGGCGTGTCCATCGATTGGGGAATGGTTGAACAAATTGTGGTATCTGATGGTGATGGAATACTATTGTGCTGAAAGGATAATGAATTGGAGGAATTCCATGTGAACTGGAAAGACCTCCAGGAATTGATGTAGAGAAAAAGGAGCAGAACCCAGAGAACATTGTACATAAAGACTGTGGAAAGTAAAACTGAGAGTAAGGAACCATCATTTAGAATGTTGCCAGGAGGGGGAGTGGCAGTTGGAGTAGGAGAGGAGGCTTGTGGGAGTGAGAGAGAAAAAGAGAGGCTTTTGCCCTTTGACCTCTGGAGAGTGAGAAACTAGTACCCAAACTCGAGATCCCAACCTGTGGTGACAGAGCCTTGCCTCTATTTCCCTTGCCCTGAAGAGAGAAGATTCCTGATATCTTTAGATCATCAACTAAAGAAAGAAAAGAACAATAACTGCAGCTGAAGGGTGCTGATCCCTTGAACTTCATGGGGTCACCCTGAAGACCCTTCCCATCCCTTGACTTTCCCAAGAAAGACACTGGACACCTGATTAGAATAGGATAGTGACAGTGATTATAGAGAAAGGAGAAAGAAGCTGAGCTTGAGCCATTTGGCTCAGCTGAAGTAGGACAAAGACAACCTGTAGGGTCTCCTATTCCCACAAACCTATCCCCCCTTTTATTATTTGAACTATTAAACACCTTTATATTGAAGAAACTTGCAGTTGGACTCAAATCATAGCAAACTAAAGAAAGATAGGGTGGTGAGCTAGGCTAGCTATTTAGTCTTGGCTAATCAACAAAGATCCAACAGGGACCATCAGCCTACTTGACAAGTGGAACTTCTGAGAGTTCAAGAACCAGCCAAGCCTTGAAAGAAGTAAACTCTATTATTCCCCAGAAGCCTAATCATTGAGACACGGCCCCTATTTATTCCTGGCCATAACATCAGCTCAGGGGTATCTCTCTAAGGGGTTTGAAGGGTGGAAAAGAAAGAGAAATTCACAGATCGTCACTCAGCCCCAGTGGTTATATCTCCCTTTACCTCACCAGCCCTCTTTATTCCTTCTGTCCCTTCACCTCCTCCAGTCCCTATTACAACTCTTCCATATTCCCTTTTACCCCAATCCTTATAAGACTAATACACTGTGGCACAATCAAATGTAATGGACTTCTCTACTAGCAGCAATGCAATGATCAAGGATAATTCTGAGTGTCTCATGAAAAAGAACACTATCCAATACATTCAGTGAAAAAACTGTGGGAATAGAAACACAGAAGAAAAAAAACATAGGTTTTGAACAATGATACATGTAAAACTCAGTGGAAGTACTCATTGGCTCCAGAAGGGGGAGGGGAGAGCAAGAACATTAATCATATAACCATGACAAAATATTCTTAATTAATTAGTTAATTAATTAAATTTTAAAAAAATAAAATAAAATCTTATTAAACTTAAAAAAAAGCAAAACAGACTCCTGAGGAAGAGATAAGGTAAAAACAAGAAGTGTAAACAGGATAGAAAGAAATACACAATAAGTAATAATTACTGTGAGTATGAATGAAATTAACTCACCCATAAAATGGAAGAAGATAGCAAAATGAGTTAAAAAACAGAAGTCAAAAAAAGACTGTTTGCAAGAAACACACTTGAAGCAGAAATAAACTAAGAGTTATAATAAGGGGATAGACCAGTATCTACTATTTATCAGCTAAAATTGTTTTTTAAACCCTTACCTTCCGTCTTGGAGTCAATACTGTGTATTGGCTCCAAGGCAGAAGAGTGGTAAGGGCTAGGCAATGGGGGTCAAGTGACTTGCCCAGGGTCTCACAGCTGGGAAGTGTCTGAGGCCACATTTGAACCTAGGACCTCCTATCTCTAGCTCTGGCTCTCAATCCACTGAGCCACCCAGCTGCCCCCAGCTAAATTTTTAAAAGTTGGGATTGCAAACATAATCTCGATATATCTAACTAAAAGAGAAAATCAGGGAAGCTACATTTTGCTAAAACATGCCATAAGCAATGGATTAATATCAATACTGAACATATAATGCACAAGATGGCATAGAAATCCAGATTCTTGTATGAAAAGTTAAATAAGTCAAAGATTTATTAATATAACTATAAAACTGTAATAGGAGGTAACTTTGAATTACCCTTCTCTGACTTACTTCAATCTAACTATAAAATAAACAAGAAAAGTATTGAGATAAATAGAATTTTAGAAAAATAAGATGTTAGACCTCTAAGAGAAGACTGAATGGGGATAGAGAGTATTATACCTTTTATCAGCAGTACATGGCACCTTCACAAAAACTGGCCGTGTATTAAGGGCATAAAAATCTCATGAACAAATGTAGAAAACCAGAAATACGAAATGTACATTTTTGGAAATATAATGCAATGAAAATTTTATTCAGTAAGGAGCTGTAGAAGCAAAGATTAAAATTAATTAGAAACTATATAATTAAATTCTAAAGAATGAGTAGATCAAAGCATAAATCATAGAAACAATCAATAATTTCATTAAATAATGATAATAATGAGATAACATGCAAAAATCTGTGGGATGCAGTCAAAACAGCATTTAGAAGAAAATGTAGTTCTCCAAACACATTAATAAAAGAGAGCAAGAATAGATGAGTGAATCAGGTACACGGCTAAAAATAAACATCAAATCAAAAATCCCCAATTAAATACCAGCATAAAAATCTTAAAAGTCAAAGTAGAGATTAATAAAATTCAAAGTCAGAACAAAGCAAAACATTGGACTCCTGAATAAAAATGGGAGCTAGTTTTTTGAAGAAAAAATAGAATAAAATAGAGAAAAACTAAGGCTAATTTGATATTTAAAAAGAAAAGAAGAAAACTAAATTATCAAAATAAAAAATTTTAAAGGTGAATTCACAACCATTGAAAATGACATAAAAGCAACCATTAAGACTTTTTTGTCCAGCTATTTACCAATAAAAGTGACAATCTAAATAAAGTGGACAAATATTTATGAAAAATATAAATTGCCCAGATTAACAAAACAGGAAATAGAATAATTAAATAACTCTATCTACCTTTTCAAAATTAGTGTGTTGTGAGCTTATTGATAAGCAATCAATAGTAGGTCATGGGGACTGTGCATTTCTCCAAATCAAAAGGGGGATTTTGTGAGAGAATTGAGGGAATTAGGATATTAAGAGTTTAATTATGGAAATTGAGTGAACTATATAGACTCCATCTTGTGACTCAGTTCTAGGGCTACCTTAATTTCCATCTATTCAATTAGGGGTCTAGTCCAAATTCTCTCTCGTGAGAAAAGTTTATTTATCTGTGGGAATTGAGAAAAAGACTTATTTTATTATTTGAACCTAGCCAGGCATATATATATATATATATATATATATATATAATATGATATATAACTTAGGAAAACTTGTGTGGCAATTTATTATTACATGTAATTAAATAAAAATCATTTTTAAAATTTAAAAATAAATAGATATGCTTAGAAGAGCAAACTTTTATTTCCTTGGTCATTTAATATTTTGCTCATTATAATACACATGCACACACATATACATAGTATATCAATAATATACTATTCTCATCAATAACAATTTGGAATGGTTGGCCAAATGGAACAGATTATGTAAACAACATACAGAAGCAAATGAACCTAAAAGTCTAGTGTTTGATAAATACAATAATCCCAGCTATTGGGACAAGAAGTCACTCTTTCATAAAAAACTGCTGGAAAAACTGGAAAGTAGCTTGGCAGAATCTGGACCTAAACCAGCATGTCATACCATATACCATGATAAACTCGAAGTGGGTATATGATTTAGGTATAAAGGGTGATATCATAAACAAATTAGTAGAGAAGGAAGAAATTCCCTGAGAAGAGAAGAGTTTATGAACAACCTAAAGATGGAGAGGTCCATAAGGAATAAAATCAATAATTTTTATTACATCAAATTAAATTTTTTGCACAAACAAAACCAATATTTCTGGAATTAGAACAAAAGGTAGGAAACTAGGAAAATATCTATAGCAAGTTTCTCTTATAAAAATTGGTTTCATTTTTCAAATATATATGAAATTGATTCAGGTTTTATAATAACCACTCCTCAGTTGATATATGATCAAAAGATATGAGTCAGGCCACAAGGTGGCCAAGGGAAAGAGCATTGGACCTGAACTCAGGAAGATCTGAGTTCAAATCTGGTTTCAGATACTTATTAGGTGGGTGATCCTAGGCAAGTCAGTTAACCCTCAGAAGAAAATGATTAACCACTCCAGCAGCTTTGTTGAAAAAATTTTAAATCAGGTCACAAAGACACAAATATGACGGAAATGACAATACAACAATAACAATGGTAGAACTGTGAACTAGTCCAGTCATCTTGGAAAATACTTTGGAACTATGCCCTCAAAGCTATCCAACAGCAATGCACTTTTCAAATTAAAAAGATTCATAGGGGGCAGCTGGGTAGCTCAGTGGATTGAGAGCTAGCCCTAGAGATGGGAGGTCCTAGGTTCAAATCTGGCCTCAGACACTTCCCAGCTGTGTGACCCTGGGCAAGTCACTTGACCCCCATTGCCTAGCCTTTACCACTCTTCTGCCTTGGAGCCAATACACAGTATTGACTCCAAGATGGAAGGTAAGGGTTTAAAAAAAAAAGATTCATAAAAGGAAAAGGACCCAGATGTGCAAAAATATTTATAACTTCTGGTGGCAAAGAATTAGAGACTAAGGGGATGTTCATCAAGTGAGGAATGGTTGAATGAGTAATGAGGGCAGAGGAATAAAATAAAATGCTTTGTGTTTTAAAAAATTATGAAGAGGATGTTTTCAGAAAAAACTTGGGAAGATTTACACAAATTGACACAAAGTGAAGTGAACAGAACCAGGAGAACACTGTATGCAGTAAGAGAAATATTACCAAAATAATCAACTGTGATTGCCTTAGTCACTCATATCAACCCAATGATTCACCACAATTTTAAAGACCTCATGATGAAAAATGTTATCCACTTCCAGATTCAGAAATGATGGACTTATAGTGCAGATAAAAGGGTTTTTTTCCCTCTGTTTCTTATCCTTTTCTGCTGTAGGGAGGGTATAGAAACTTGACTAGTGAGTATATTTATTTGTAACATAATATAATTTGTAAATTGATATTTTATAATGGGTTTTGGATTTCTTGCCTTGTCAGTGTGTGTGGGAGGAAGTGAGAAGGGAGAGAATCTGGAACTGAAATAAAATAAAATTGAATTAAAAAATAAAAATAAAGCATTTTCTCAGAGGAAGAGAGAAGGGGGAAAAGGAGACAGAGGCAGAAGAAGAAGCAGAGACAGAGGCAGAGACAGAGAGTAAGTACATGCACAAGGAAATGGAAGTGCTTATCTCTATTTGTCTAGCACCTGACACTTCTCTTAGAGGCTAAAAAGACTACTATTTCAGATCTTGCCTGCTCTTCCCCCTGCTAGAGTGCTGAAATGTCAGGAACTTGGCTCTTCTCCTCTTAGTAGAATTAGACCAACTGTAGATAATGCTATAAAAATATGGACCTATACTTGAATGTATGAATAAGTATGTGTGTGTATAGCTACCATCCGATGATATTGCAAGTACAAACCAAATACGTGTGTACACTGAGCAGGTTTTCTTTTGGGGTGTTCTCTTAGAAGGCAGAGGCTGAGTCCACATCCATCACTTGCTTTGTCTGACATCCTCCATTGGACCATTTAATTCAGCCAGGTACAACTACTAACCCTGGAATCACAAGTTCAGTTTCCAAGACTGACCAGCTTTACTGTGTTCCCATAAGCACAGACCATTAGTCACTCATATCAACCCAATGATTCACCACAATTTTATTGCATTGCAGACTCTAGCCAAGCAATATATGATATTCATTATATCTAGATCCAAATGGATTCATGGGATCAAATAAATCTCCATTCAGTAATATATACCAAGAATCTAGGATTTCATTAATATAGGGAATACCTGCTGGAGGAAACCCTTCATCTAATACAAAGTACAACCTATGACTTAATAGTTAAATCCTAATGAGTTGCCTGAGATACAAATAGGTTTATTGACTTGTCTAGAGTCATATAGCTAGTAAGTGCCAAAGAGGGGATTTGAACCCATCTTGACTTCCTGACTCTAAACTCAACTCTCTATCTACTTTGTCATGTTACCTCTCCAAATAACTCCTCGCTGCTGATTGAAAAAAAATATATCATACATGCTAATGATGGGAGAATAAGAGCTACAGAGTATCTATCCTATAATTCTAGTTCTTTCATGTATTTGGTTGGTGACCTTGGGTGACCTTACCCTCTTGGACCCTAATTTCTTTTTTCCCTCTGTGAGCCTGAAGGGGTTGGAATAGATGAGCATTAAGGTTCCTTCTAGCTCTAAATACTACAGTCCTCTGATGGGGGAGGAAGGGATTTACAAAGTGCCTGCTATATGCCAGACATCATACTAATTTTTTTTTTTACAAATTTTACACATTTTTACAAATATTATCTCAGTTTATTTGTTGATAAATATTATGTCATCTGATAATATAAATAATAAATTAAATGAAAAATTACAATAATCAAATGAAAATATTCCAATATGAGGGGGCGGCCCATGATTACTGCATAACAAGCTAAATGTTACCCTAGTGTCCTGAAAAATGGTTAGGGAGGCTTCTAAAGACATTGAACTCATTTCCCAGGATAAGTTTAATCACAGAGAACACAGAAGATTTAAAGATGTTAATGATGACGAGAGTAGTTAGGCCAATTTAATTCTTTTATGAAGAAAATCCATTATTCAAGAAGAGTTTGTTTTGCAGGAAAAACACCTTACCCTCTGATAAGGCTTATGGTGAGCAGTACAAAGTGAGAGATCCATGTGTAGAATCTCAAAGATGACAAGGTATCCGTGGGTTAGACAATAGCCTGCTCAACTTGATTCCACCCATGTGAGGGAAAGCTCAATGTTTTCCATGGCACTGGCTGAGGTCTCAACCATATGCTACTCTGGGTTCAGGATTAGGCACAGAGGTCAGCCAGATGTATCATAATATAGAGGCCCCAAAGAAGAAGGGAATGAACAGTAAATTCATAGAGGAGACTAAGGCCAGAGTTTTTAAAAAAAATAGAGTATGAGAAAGGTTAGAAACAAAAGAGCTTGTCCATAAACAGAACAAAAGGAGTTATAAAAGGGAAGACATTGATATAATGAGAATAGCATTGGTCTTGGATTCACCAATTATAGGTCAGAATCCTAGCTCTGTTATTATCCAGGTGTTACTTTAGGCAAGTTACGTCTGACAATACCATCCCAGCCATCTCTTGATATATACCCTGAAACTGAACCCTCTGAACCTTCTAGAGATCTCATAAACACTCCCCTGGAAGTTTCTGAAATTTCCACCATTTCCCTAATGGATGAAAAAAAATCACATGATTAATTGGCCATGCATGTCTATGTTGTATATTTATCTGTCTAATTGTCTATCTGCTGAGTCCCAGACATACTTCATATTCCAGCCTTGCCATCTTCTTTCCATCTGCCTTTCTGTTGAACCCTCTGGACTACTGAACCTATAGAGATTATGCCCTAGAATATTTATTCTTCATCTCTGGAACTCCCATGTTGGGGTTCACAATGTCCTGTTAGGCAAGAGTGCTTGATTGCAAGCTAACGTGGCTAAAAGGTTCATTATATCTAACTATCCTCAGACATACTTTACATTCTACCCTAGCCATTTTCTTTTCTTCTGGGAACCATAATCAAGTCAATTCTCTTCTTGTTATGCTCTCAGCCCAGCTCAGTCCCTGACTCTTCAGACTGCTTTTCTACTTTTTCCACAGTGGTGTTAATAGACTAGTGATATCTGGAATCATGTGGCTCCCACTTGGATTGGTGAGCTTCTCCCTAGAACCTCTATTTGCAAAAGTCCTGACTTAATACTAGTGTTGGTTTCTTTGAACTGTTTTCTGTCATTGACTCTCCTGTTGGGCTTTTTGTTTTTGTTTATTTGCCCTATTTGTATTTTCAAAGCTTGGTACAGTGCCTGGCACACAGTGAGGGTTCAATAAATGCTGTAACTAATCTCTAATTGCTATTGAATAGGACACTACTCTTGCAGGGCTCCATCCATCAAAGCTTCCTAGTTATTATGACTTCCCTATATATGTTGTTTCCCCATTTGAGTGTCAGTTCCTTAAGGAAAGAAACTGTCTCTTATTTTTGTATCTGTAGTGCTTAGCTCAATAGTTGGAAAATAGGAAACATTTAACAATAATAATAGCACATTGCTTAATGCAATAAGTATTTAAGCGAGTGCTCATTGATTGTATAATAGCTAACACTTATGCACTATCTTAAGATTTGCAAAGATATTTATACATGCTAACTCATTTTATGCTTACGATTCTGTAGGAGAGGTCCTATTATTAGATATATTTTACAAATGATGAAACTGAGGCTAAGTGACTTTTTGGGAGTAAAACAGCTACTAAGTATTTCAAACAAGATTCAAAGTCAAGATTGTCTTAGTTCCAAATCCAGTACTCTATTCATTGTTTCCTAGCTTCTATTTAGTAAAAGTAAATAATATTTTTTGTCATTCATTTTCCATTTCATTGGTACCTTTGCCTGTTTCCTCATCTGTAAAATGAAGGTCTCGAGATGACTTCTGAAGTGTTTTTTTATCCCTAAATCCTATAATCCTTTAAACACTGGAGACTGAAGGTAGAGACAAAAAGAAGTTCAGTCTGTGAGCAAAGCAAGAGTAACCAAAAACAGGTCAAATCGATCATCAGAGATTACAGCTTGTTCATAAAATGCTCTGCTGGTTGTCATGTTTTGAGAACTAAGAGCATCTGTGGATGTTTAAGAACATTTACTAGCACCATTCTATAAGGATACTGTTGGTTTCTGGGGCCAAGGAAAGGGAGTATGACCAGCTTCATATCTTCTGAAATGAGAAACATCTGTGTTAAAGATAGGGGCGCTGCACTGGGTCTGGACTATCATGGAGTCATTGGGTACATTTTCACCCTGATATGACAAAAGCTGTCTTCATATTAGAATGCACAAAATAGTCAGATATATGCATGCATATAAGTGCACAATATACACGAATATAACCTAGGAATACATTCATGGGGGTGGGGGGAAAGGTGGATGGAATGGTTAAGAGAAAGGGAAATAAAACACCATTGGTCTTTGCCAATAAATAAGCTAATTCAATTGACACCAGATGCCAACATGAAGACAGAAATGGGGTCATGAAAGGTTTCACCATTGTGTTTTTCTTTGTCTCTTCCATCATCCCAGTGACTTTCAATATGAGATTAACAAAATTTAACGTGCTACCATGCTGATGGAGTTTGATGAAGAGCAGCTAACGAGATGTGAAAGCACTTAATAAAAATGACCCACTCTTGCTGATATGCAGCCCACTAATTACCTGCCAAAAATCCTAGTTGTATGCTCCCTGCTGGAATTGATAGTGGGCATTCAACGTTAGAAAGGGGTGGGGGTGGGGGGTAGGAAGAAAGGTTTGACATGTTATATCATGTAATGTCACTCTACATCAAATTACCCTGTACTGTCTAGAGCTACAGTTTGTCAGATTGGTTTAGGATTAGATTCAGAGCAATCTAGAGTGACATACTATAATCCAAAATTCTCCTCTCCAATATGCTAAAATTCTGGGAGTCTTCATTTCTGAGACTGCATTTGGGAATCATGTTTCTATGACAAAAGAAATGGTAAAGCAATATAATATTTTAGAAAAAGCTCTCAACTAGATATTAGGGAACCTGGATTTTTGGTCTCTTTGTCACTGATGTACTATATGAACTTTGTGTATATACACAAAAGCAGCCTATCAGCCAAATTCTAACTAACTTCAACATTACCCAGAAAAGTTAGGCTAATATTCCTTACTTTAATACTTCAGTGAATCTATTCAACTCCACTATCCTCCACACTTGAATCCCTTGCTCTCCTATTCTTTTGCCTCTCATGCCCTGCCAAATTCCAACCCTGAATTATTCCTACCATCTGCTCCTCTTCTCCTACTCATATGCTGCTGAATATAGCTAAAGGAAGTCACCCAACCATGCTGATGGCTTCCACTACAAAATTATGTTATCTAATCTCACCTAGGTCCTCACTGGAGTAAGATGAACTGATCTCTGCGTTACTCACCACAACTTCTTTGCTTTCCTCAATTTCTCGAAGTAATTCTTCCCCCCATTATCTCAGGGAGGACTCCATTCCTCCTTTGTCAAGAAAATCAAGGCCATTCACTATGAGCTCCCTCCTCATTCCTTCCCATCATCAGGGACCTTTGGCATCATTCCCCATAATCTCTTCCTTTACTCCCAGTTCTTATAATGATGAAGTCTGCCACCTTGCTAAGGTTTTTCTCTCTGGGTTCTGGGTTCTACCCAGAGTTAGTGTTTCTTCCATGTGTACATACAGTCATCAGCTAAACACTCTGGCCTGTGCAATTTTTGCCCATGTCTTTCCTTGAATTTTGCATAGAGGACCTGCCCAATGTTCCAGGGGTCTTCTTTTTAACATTGCTGATGCATTTTTGGAACCACCCAGATCATTTTGGAGGCTTTTGCACTGATTGTTTAAATTGTGAATACAGTTGCAAAACTCAGGCTGTCGACATTCTATTGCTTACTTGACTAGCTCATTTTGTTCACAGTCATTTCTATCCATGAGGATATCTTTCATGACACCTGTCCCATGCAAGTCACTGTTCCTGCCACATCAGCCTTCACTCACAGGGTATATTCCCATTGCTCTTTCCTACAAGAATAATATATCATACATACATGCTCATCTGTTAGATTTAGAGGCATCACTCCATAACTGAAGTGCTAATAAATTATTGATAACAACATTGAAATTCTCCTTGTTCTTCCAAGAGTAAAAACTAGCTAGAGTTCTAATCCTTAAGATTCAGATCAGCCAGATAAAGTTGCAATCATGCAGCCCTTCAGCAGAAATATATGATGATGCATTGAGCTGACCAACCTCAACTGAATATGCCTTGGCAGAAACCCTCAGAGACTGGGAAATAAGAAACCTAAAGCTGAATCAACTCATTCTCTGTACACTGGAAGATAACTTGTTTGCCTGCTTAGACCTCTGTTGACTTAGCTACAAAGCAGTGGAGAGAGGACTGTAAACCAGATGCTACATTTGAACAGTCTCACAAAATTGTATTACTATAAAAGATGGCTATTTAAGTCATTCATTCATTCATTCACAAGGTCAACTGAAAAAAATCTCCTTGGAATGTTGCTACTTCCTGAATAAGTGAACTGATAGAAAATAGGGTGAGGTGCCAGATTCCTGGAACAATAGGTCACATGGACCTGAAATGGACATAGAGCTTGCTTGCTCTTTGGTCAGTATGTTGAATATTCTTCCGGGGCTAATAAGAGGTGACCAGGAATAGGCTTCTTACATGCCTTCTAATGGAATTGTCCAGTAAGCCCTTCTGCCTCATTCTTTACCCTTCTTTCACCCTCCAACACCTTTCCTTTTTTTGTTTTCCAAATGCTAATCCTTTGTGGATGGCACTTAGAAGTACATTATAGATAATCTCCTATCAAGTAAATAACCCCAAATAATTTATTTAACCTTATTTAAATGGTTATGACACTCTTCTTCCAAAAGGTCTCATGCAGGTCACTGGCAATGTAAGTTCTTACCTTACCTGAGTTACCTTAAATTGATTGAATGCAACAAGTATTTATTCATCTCCTTTTGTGTTCAGGGCATGCAGTTGGTTGTTAGAGGAAATAAAGTGTTTGCAAATAGTCCCTACTTTCTTGAAATTCATAGTCTAGTAGGAGGTTAAATCACAAATATCCAAAGCACAGGAGTATGCAAGTGTTTTTGAAAGATGAAAAACATGAGTGCTATGGAAGGACAAAGGGCAAAAGACTGATAAATAATAATAGCTAACATTTATAAATGGCTTTAAGATTATTTCATTTGACCTTTTTTATTTCATACCTTACAACAACCTTGTGAAGTGCTATTATTATTATTATTACTCTCATTTTACCGACGAGGAAACTGAGATTATAAGAAATTAAGAAACTTGCCCAGAGTCACACAATGTTAGGGATCAACTGGGCAAGAGGAAGAGGCAGAGTGAATTGGGAAAAGCTTTGTATAGGAAAAAGCATTTGAGTTGAGTCATGCACTTCGTTTTTAAAGCTGTCAAGGTGGTTCTACCAGAAATCTATCCTCTCATTTCCAAGGCAGAAAGCTCTCTTGTTTGGGGCAGAGACTCCTCCCCTTATGGGCTGAGCAGGGAGAAGAGGGTTGGAACATAACATGGAAAACTGATACCTCCTTGACTTCAAATATTCCGTGAGGGCTGGTGGGCCTGGGATGGCAAGACCTCCCTCCTACATCCTGTGTCTACTCCAGGCAGATGAGCATTCCCCTTTGGAGAAGCCTCATGGTTCTGCCTGTCCTCCTCCTTTCCTCCTGCTCCACCCCCTCTGGGGTAAACACAGGCTGGCTGCCCTGAGTGATTCCTGACAAGGCCTCATGCAGCCTACCAAGTGATTTCACTGAACAGGATCAGAGAGAGAGCTGCTTAGCAGACAGTGCTCTTTGTCTGCTGGGTCTTAGTCACAGCCCAGACTCAATAGACTCTTCTGTGGCAGGCATATAGGCATATTTTCAAATGCCAGAAAAGCATCTGACAGTGTTGAATGTTTGGGGGTTTATTGTTTAGGAAGATTAAGCACCGTCCCCTGTTCAATCATTTATTAAACGGGAAAGCAGAAGAGAGGAGGCCAGTGGGCGTCTGGTTCTTTCAGAGGGTTTTGCAATGTGGGGAGAGGCTCTCTTGTTTCTTTATGGGCAAAAGCAAGATGAGTTTTGGCTTGCACACAGCCAAAATGTCAGAGCCACAGGCTAGCCATATCCCTGACAACTGACTAGCATCCCCCTTTCCAGAGGCCATCATTTTCAGTGGAGCAGTGCTATAGGAGCATGGTGCTAATATTTTCATTTCATTCATTTTCAGTTAATAGTTATTGACTACTTGCTGAAGATAAAATGTGAAATGACAAAGGATGAAAAGATACCAGCTTCCCTACAAGTTGCTTACAGTCTAAATGGGGACATAGATAAATATGAACTAACAAAGACCTAAAAAACATTTTGTGCTCCACATAGAATTTGACCAAAAACATAGACACATAAACCAGTCTAATAACAGTTATTTTTTGGGAGTAATAATAATTTCATAGGCAAAGGGAATTTCCTATAAGGAATCCAGCTCTACAGATACAACTTTTATGCAACTTAGAATCTTAGAGATTTGTTTAGAGATCAGAGAGGTTGTTACTTGTCCAGCATTATCTGCCCAGTTAATATGTCAGAAAGCAGGGCTTGAACTCTTGTCTTCCTGATTCTGAAGCAAACTCTCCATCTATGTATTATACTATAATGTCAGATGCAGGCCAGATAATGATAAGCTTTTTCTCAATATTAATGTGAAGTATGATTTTTAAAAATCAATTTTATTTTATTTTTTAAACCATTACCTTCCATCTTAGACTCAGTACTGTGTATTGGTTCTAGGCAGAAGAGTGGTAAGGGCTAGACAATGGTGATTAAGTGACTTGCCCAGGGTCACACAGCTAGGAAGTATATGAGGCTAGATTTGAACCCAGGACCTCCTGTCTCTGGGCTTAGCTCTCAATCCACTGAGCCACCCAACTGCCTTCTCTTATCTATTTTAGAATGAATGTTAACCTTAGGTAAGATGTAAGAAAAAAAATATTATTTTTTGGTGCACTTAGTAACTTTGGGTCATATGTGGTGTGTTGACAATGTATCCCAATATAATTTCAAGGAAAACATTTCAAAGAGAAAATTTCAACAATGGAATGATCACTGGGAGTATGGGTTATTCAGCTTCCCCCAAATAGATGAGAATTGAACTGAGCCAAAGAATAGGTTCAAAATCTCTTTATTAATCAGATGGAAGCTAAAAAAAAATGGGGGTGGTAGAATTAAACATGAGTTTTTTTTTTTTCAATTTTTTGTGTTAATACTCAGAAACTTCAGATCTGGCTTCAAAAGCTTCAGAAGTTGAGAAATAGGAGGCATCTATAATTGATATCGTGATCTAGAGGCAGGGTCTTAAAAATACTGCTGCTGATGCTTGCCTGTAAGCATAGGCAAGTCATGTAACCTCTCTTGGATTCACTTTCCTCATCTGAAAAAATGCAGGCAGGGTCAAACAAAAAACTCTCTGAGGTCCCTTCTAGTTCCAGGCCTATGATCCTTGATGACCCTGTGACTTAAAAGTGAATGTCCTAATTTCTGCCAGAGAGATCTCAAAAAAATATTTATTTGATTCCAATAGAAAGTTCATCTTTATCTGGAACCCAGATTCAGCTAGTGTAAACCTAAAGGTCCCATCTTGGTTTTGGCTCGAGGAATGCTCTATTTGCATGGGAACATTTATTCTATGTTAGGTGTATACTCTAGGTAAGCTCCTGCTCATATATGTACAGCTTGGGGTGGGGGTTGGGGGGAGGATCTGGCAAACTCATTTTCTTCTTCCTAATCACTTTTAGTTAAGATGAATTTTCTAGTAAAATCAAACTCAAAAAATTTATTATAATTATTTATAATTAAGATGAGTATTTGGGGGCTCATGCTTTTGAGCAAAGATTTAGGGGCGAAAGGTAATACGTTCCATTTTGGACATAACGAGTTTGAGATGTCTAAAAGGCAGTTGGAGATGCAAGACTGGAACTCATCAAGGAGGTTGGGACAGGAACGGTAGATTTGAGAATCATCAACATAGAGATGGTACTTAATTCCATGGAAAATGATGAGACCACCAAGGGAAGTAGGATAGAGGAAGGAGGGAAAAGAATGCAGGACAAAATCCTGTGGGATGCTTATGATTAGAAGGCAAGACTTAGAGGGAGGAAGGTGCAGGCTCAAACCTCACCTCAGATATTTGCTAGTATTATGACCTTGGGCAAGTCAGTGACCTCTCTAAGCTCAAGTCTACTCAACTACAAGTTGGGAGATTGTAATTGCATCATCTTCACAGGGTTATTGTGAGGATGAAATGAGATAATGTATGTAAAGTGTTTAGCAAACCTTAAATTATTATATAAATGTCAGTTATTATTGGTAACATTCCATCCACCATCATCTTGCCTTTGCATACACTTTCCCCTATCTGTTTAACATATGCCGTTCTTACCTCTACCTCTTGGGATGCCTGACTTCCTTCAAAATTTACCACAGGTGTCATCTTCCATAGAAAACTCCTCCATAGCTCTCAGTGTCCCATCCTCACATTATAGAGCACTTATTTCTCTGTGCAAATTTTGTATCCATCTACTTCTTCAGCGATGATCCTTCAAGGGACAGAAGCCTGGGTTGTTTGGCCCATGGCTAAGAATGCTGTCACAAGTATCTTGCACTTAGTAAGATGCATAAACAATGGCTTATTGGTCAAGTTTGGAGAAGGCAAAAATCTGGTTGCAAAGTCTTAGACTTCTGAATAACCCCAAAGTATCTAGCAAAGTATCTTGCACCCAGACTGATCCCCTGAAGTCCTCCTCCTGTGTTTCATCAAAGAACTGAAATGATCTTGGTCTCTTGAAGACTATACCAGCAGGGCACAAACTAAAACTCCACCAAGATGGAAAGGCCTGAACTCCAGGTCCAATGTCAGACTGTATTTATCATCTCAGTACCAGTATAAGACCATTAAGAGAAACATCTTCAGGAAGAAAGTCAGCTCCCAGGTAAAGGATGTTTTGGAGGATTTTTTTTTTTTGCCATAGCAAGTTATGAAGACTGTAAGCTATTGCCATTTCTTGTGGTAGAAGGAATAACCATAATGATAGACTTACAGATATTTTGAAAATTTTAGTAAGATTAAAACATTGTTGGATAGAGAATAGCAATTAGAGAAAGTTTCTTGGGAGAGGTAGACTATGAGTTGGGCTATGAATGACAGACAAGATTTAAATACATGGAAGAAAGAAAGGCATTTCAGGTGGATTGCATTATCATTGTGGATTGTGGTTTAGGCTTCAAGCAGCTCTAATTTCTCAGCTTTCTTTGCAATAATAAATAGAATGCAGCATTTTTAGGACCAGTCTGAAATTGTGATAGAGCTATAAAAAGACCTGAGAGCTACTGACGATGGGAATTTTTTGGACTTCAGAATTTTCCCAAAAGTATATCCATTGTAGGGGAGGAAGAAGCAAGGAAAGAACTACAATAGTAATGTTCCTCCTGTTCGGTGACTACTGGGAAAACTTGTACAGGAACCATTGAGACTTTTCTTGAGGCTGCCAATCACCTGGTGGTAACCCATCTTAGACATTCAAAAGGACACAGTTCTCTCCTCATATTTTATCAGGCTTTTCTCTGTTTTCTCTCTTTAGACCCTATTCATACCTATCCAACACCTGACATAATCACACTATAGCACTCCTCAAAAGCACACCTCCATGTCTCACTGATGGTAAAATTCTGCCTTATATTATAGGAGAACTGATGGAACATGGCAGGGTTGAACTTGAAAATCAAAAGATCTTCTATGAAACGATTTCTTGGTGCCCCTATTTAGGGACAGAAACCTGAGCTGGTTGCTCCATGGGTATAAACCAGAATAATAATTTTCATGTTTTTTATGAGAGAAAAAAGGCAAAGAAAAAAAAGAGTATGTGCAAATAAATTTAGAAGAACTCAGTAATGGCAATCATAGGATCATAGCTTTAGAGTAGGAAAGGACCTTAGAAATCATCTAGTTTGACCCAACCACCTTGTTTTACAAATGAGGAAAATGAATTCTAGAGAGTGACTTACCCAAGACCACACACGTAGTCAGAAAATAGGAACAGGATTTAAACTTAGATCCTCCAGGGTTCTTTTCACTTTACCATGAGGCATCCTGGTCCAGCTTGGACTTATTTGGAAGTTCTACGTTTAGACACAAGAAAAGCTAGGCTGGAGTCTGACAGTACAATGTCATTACCTGATGGCTCATGACTCAATCAATATTCCAGTTCATCTTTCCCTGGGAACTAGAACGTAGGGCTGAGAAGCAGGTAGTCTTGTCCTCATTATGTCGATGAGCATGTTAGCACGTATGATGTCAGGTTGCCTTCTAGGAGACAGCAGGAGAGTGGAGAATTCATAGAAGGATGAAGCCAGCAGTGGCTGCCAAGCATTCAGGCCCTCTCTAAGGTAAGAAAGAGTATCAAAGCAATACCTTACTGCCTTCCATCTCAAGGGTCAGATAGGAAATTTGGAAGCTTTTTTCTTTGGAAACAAGGTATAAAAGAAGCTCCAATTTAAACCCCAGAACATTATATATGGGCCTTTCACACTCTGGGAGCTCATTCTCCTTCTCACCGACTGCTAAGGCACACAATGTCACTGATGTTGTTACCTGGCAGATAAACATCCAAGGGTACTCTCATTACAGTAACAGGAAATTCAGACTGATGGGCCAGTACGCGCAGTGTTTCCCTACACTGCACCTGCGTATCTGCCATTAGGAATAATGGAAGTCAGATAGGTGCCCAGAAAATAAAGGCCACAGACATGAAATAATGTCCCTGGTGTTAAGCCTTCCTCCTGCTTTGGGGCAAGCACAATGTGTGTTAGAGAGCACCTGGATACGTGGCAGAGATTCTCAGTCTCACTATGGATATTGCTCTCCTTAATACGCAAGAATGAGGCTTCTGCCAGGGCTGCCACCATTGGGAAAGGTTCAAAGACTGATGAATGGGGGGGGGGGGCTTTAGTATTTTTCGGCCAGAGCATATGTGTAAGAAATGGGGAGATGCTCACTAGAGGGGGAGAGGGGTCTATGCTGACGAAGGTGTCTGTATTATCCTGCAAGAAGAAAAGCTGTCATTCCTACAGGAACATGACAGTTTTGCAAATGCAATTAGGAGGAAATGAACTTGCGTTAAACTTTCATGATTTGGGGGGAGGCGGGGTTGTTTTGTAGCTTGTGGGCCACAGGTATTTGGGCTCTTTTTGTTCTGTTAGAGCACAGAGAAGTTCAGGTATCCATATAATGACTGGGTGTCTAAGAATTCCTAATTCAGTCCAGCAGCATTATATAGCAGTGTGCTATTGGGCTAAATTGCTACCATTTCGCCCAACTATGTTTTCATTTGCAGGCTGATAGAAGGCTTGAGAAATCTGTGCCTTTCCACGGAGCTGCCCTGCTTTTTCTGCGAAGGTATTTGTTATCCCAATCCATCTGTTAATTGGGTGGCTTTAGGGAGCTGGCTCATGCAATGATACCCGGGGCCTAGACTTTGGGCTGACTGAGGGAAGCGAGGGCCAGGGATTCTCCTCCCTAAGCAAGGAAGATTTGAAAGCACTCTTCCTTCCATATTTGCAAATTAGCCAAATCTTGTTAGTTTGGAAACACTATAGAATATGTTGCAAATTTTAGAACATATGTCGCTTATTGTTAATAACTATTGTTGAAGTATGAACATGGTCTACTTCTACAATATTTTTTATATAATAGTTGTAGCATCCAATTATACAATAGTAATTGCGAATAATTATACCAAACCTCAGTCTGTTTTATGACTATTTCTCACACGGAGCTCGTATACTCTATATAAACACCATCTGTATCAAACATAAAACCCTTGGTTACTGTAAGAATACAGACTTACAAAACATAGCTTATTAGGTCTTAAGGGCCGTGCAGTTCCGTGGCTATTAGTGGTGTCTCCCCACAAACCCACATCAATTAAACGACTTGCCCCTTCAAGAGCTATGGCCCTGCTCCATTGAATTTGAGCTTAGTAACTTGTTCGGCTCTTGCTTATTGAAGGAATCTTAGCCTCCGAGTCCCCAAACCCTAACAGAGCTTTTGTTTGCTATTAAACGTGCTTAATTCGTCCTGTGGCATTCTGCTCCACATCCCCAGTATGTGCAGAGATGATTAAGCGCTGGAGGTTGACAGAGTAGTGCTTCCCAAGTTTCTCTTAGTGAATAGCTATTGAGGTGTTAGAGAGTACCAGACTGCTCCTCCAGAATACCAAAGTGTAGACTTTCCCTCTGCCGAGGCCCCTTGCTAAGTATAAAGTACAAACAATGACAATGAAAAGCAAGTGAAAGAAAGGAAGAAAGACAGGAAGAAAGAGACCAGGGGAAAAAAAAAAGAAAAAGACGACTTTGGTCTCTGAACACATTTGTGGGTCAAGAACTAAAAACCTCTTCTGATAACTACACAGCCCTCTGCTGTTCCCCTCAAGAGAGTTTGACCTCAGGAAAAGAATTAAACAAAGCACTTACTTTGTCTATAGCAGACAAGTAGGCTGCTCTATAGCAATAAACAAACTTCAGCTATGACCCATGAATAAACAGGAGAAAATATTCCCAGGAATTCACTGTAATCAAAGAAAGCCAATTTGTGCTAATGTTTTAAAAAAGGGCTTCTGATTTGATTGGTTGGCAGTATGTGGCAGGGTAATTGAGCCATGGCACCTCACCTCTCTATCGATTAAGCAGAACAAAATAACACTGTCATTTTCTTTAACAAATTTAAATCATGAATAATTTCCCTGAGGCACTGCATGGTTCCCTTGCCAATCAAGATTTCAATGCTCCAAGATGTGTGAAAACATACCATTTTCATGCAAACTCTCTATCTCGGAAAAACACAGTCCGAGCAGTTTTCATTTTCTTCATGCAACAGGATATTAAATTTTCTGATGGAATTATGTCTCTTTGTTTAAAAAAAAAACTGTAGCTGCCAAAAATTGTCCCACAGAATAATAAAATGCTAAAGCTGGAAGGGACTGTAGAAATTATCTCATCTAATCTCTTCCCCACTCCCACCACCAATTTGGGAGATGAGAAAACTGAGGTACAAAAAGAAGAGATTTGACAAGATCAAGTTGCAGACTTGGAATCCCAAGAAAATGTTTTTTCTATTATATCATTGCTCTCTTCAAAGAAATAGACTATCACAATTGTGAATCAACATTGATAAAAATTAGAAATGACCAATTTTTTTCCCGCT
Organism: Monodelphis domestica; assembly: GCF_027887165.1. Taxonomy (NCBI): domain Eukaryota; kingdom Metazoa; phylum Chordata; class Mammalia; order Didelphimorphia; family Didelphidae; genus Monodelphis; species Monodelphis domestica. Next base: position 449,296,882 of record NC_077227.1, read on the forward strand.
AGTCCTACCAGTTCATCAGGAATTGTCCAAATATCTAAAGATATGCATCTTCATTTATTTGGAATGTTAAAAGTACATAAAAGATCAGAATAGCTCTAATTTCCTCAGATACTATAGTCTCTTGGGACTAATTACTCAAACTCAATTAAAGGGATAGCAGGATTAAGAATGATCAGTGAGGGGAAGGGGGGAAAAAAAGGGTACAGGGCCACTGGCCCACGATATTGTAGGAAATTAGCAAATTAGCCATCAAGGAAGGATTAGAAAACAGCCTTATTCTTGCTCATGGGAACATACTGACACTCAACAAGTCTATTCTCCATTGTATATCTTAGGTATGCAATCAAATAAATCTTTTCTGGCTACTTAAGATGTCTGAAGCAGAAAATGGCTGAAAAAGCAAGTAGAGAATATGATAATAAATACAAGAACTAGACTTTAATAGCAACTTACCCAGTGATGATCACTTTGTTTTCAAGCTAGTGGGGATGGCCTTTTGAGTTACTTACTTGAAGTCACATAAAGACCTCAAATGATTAGTTTACCAAATGCTTTGCCATTTTGCTCTCCACTTATGAACTACACCAGACATTAGAAATGGTGTCATTTTCTACTTGCTGAAGTTGAGCTACTTCTTAGTCTTGGTAAGTGGTTATTTACAATGTTATTCATTTGCTTCAATTATTAAAGGACTACAATAAAATCTCTTTGACATGACAAAGAATAAGGCTAAGGAGGGTATCAAAATACTATGTGCCCCCTTTCAAGGAGGGACAATTCCATACAATGAAAAAAGCACTGAACTAGAAATAAAAAGAATGTGATTCTAGTCCTGACCTAAGGCCAAGAAGTCATATGACTTTGCTTGATATGTTTCTTCCACTATAAAATGGGAATACATTCCCTGTTTTGCCATTGTTTTTGTGGAGACTGTGGGAAGAAAAAAACAGTTCTGAAAATTGCAAAACACTACATAAATGTAAGGTATTCCTATGAAATATTCTCTAAGTCCAATACAAATATTACTTTTTAAGAAGTAGAAATATATGCTTTCACTTTCTCTTTATAAAGCTTCTCAAATAGATTCAACTTGGGGTCAACATACCTAGTATTAATAGCCTGAGGTTGCTTATTATTATAAATTTATAAATATACATATATATATAAATATGAAATGATTGTTACTATTATTATTGTTTTAATTTGTAAACTGAGCTTCTCTGCCCTTGAAGGACCTTTTAAATATGCTTGGCTAACACAGAACCCATTCAGCCCCCTAAACCATGATTAAGGACAAGTAGCCTCCTGATTGACTCTTTGTATCTTTAAAATTAAGGAGAATAAGCTGTTCTCTTTCCTTTCTGCTGCCCTCTTTTAGATCACTCTTATCTGCTTCCTCTGGAAAGTGAAGACTCTAGTTGAGTTGAGTTTCGTCCATAGATGCTATGGACAGGACCTGTGAGAGGACTTTCCTTCTCCCACTCTCCCTCTTTTATCCAGACTATGAGAAATGGGACCAGGAGTGTTGGTTTCTCTCCTGTGTTGTTGCTTCTCCTCAGTTTCAGGTGCTGTTGGTGAATCCCAAGGAACTGTGTGTTCCAGCAATGATGCCCTTGGAACCAGGATAGTAGGTAGGCTGGAGCAGCGAGCCAGCAGCCTGGAATGGAAGTACTAAGAAGCCAAGGGAATGTGAGCCCCACTGGGGTTTAAGACTTAGAACTGGGACTGTGTTCTCTGGGAACTGAGCTAAACAATGAATAGAATTCTCTTCTCAGAAACTGAGGTGGTGTAAGAGAGGAAGGGGAATATGCCCCCTCCCTGCCATGTTGAGTTTATTTGTATATTAGTGATTATACTTTTTGAATTAAATATTTCTGTGTAAAAGTCAATACCGCTCTCAGTGGTTAAGTGAACTGAGGCACCTACCCTTTTACTCTTGAGAAACATCATAGGTGGTGGATAAGAGGGGCTCAGCTAGAGTTATTTGTAGAGAGCCTAAACTCCTCTCCCCATCACCCAAATCCCCTTAAGGGTACTGGAGAACTCTGGGAAGAGGATTGAATTGTAACTTACCTGGCCTTCAAGGAGAGGGAGTCAAAGTGGTCTGTTATATAGCATTTAATCACGAGTTCAACTAATAGACTTATACTGGTGATGAAAATTACTTTCTTTTTCCAGCTAAAATACATGAAATAATTTCACACTTTTTACTAATGTGAGGATCATCTATGCCTTCCATCCCTAAAAACACATCAAGAGTGAGGTCTATTTGTCTTTTCTTGGGAATTTGAGCAACTGAAAGCAGAGCACAGAAATGAGAGTATGAGAGATATAAGTATTATATACTTAAATATTGAAAATGTTGAGAAATATTTTCAAGTGTCCTTTCTCCTTTCCTCCTCCCCTCTTTCCTTGAATCTTCCTTCTTTCTTTCCTTTTTGTTTTTGTTGTTTCTGCTAGGCAATTATACTTACCTCTTAAAGGTAGTGAAAAGTGGAGGGGGAAAAAAACACACTAACTCCATTGTTCTTAGTTTCTTAGTTTCATTTTTTCCATTTTGGTAGAGAAATGTGCTTGTATGACTTATATGAACTTAAACACTGTAGTGAACCTCAGAACTCAAGGATAAACCTTTTTTGAAACTGTTGCTCAAATATAGTTTCAATATTTTACTAAGGGAGGGGATGAAAAAGTATGTTGTTTAGAAAATTATATATAATATGGGGCAGCTGGGTAGCTCAGTAGATTGAGAGTTGGGCCCAGAGATGGGAGGTCCTGGGTTCAAATGTGACTTAGATAACTTGCTAGCTATGTGACCCTGGAAAAGTCATTTAACTACCTTTGCCTCGCCTTTATTGTTCTTCTGCCTTAGAACCAATACACAGTATTGATTCTAAGACAGAAGGTAAAGATTTTAAAAAAATCATCCCCCCCAATTATATACAATAAGGGAATAACAACAAAAAGATATGCCTGGATTTTGCAAATGATGCTTATCCAAATGTCCAATTTTTAATGAACAATATGGAAATATGTCTTGTGTGATAATACATGTATAAACTAGACTTAATTGCTTGCCAACTCCAGGAGAGGGGAGAGAAGGAGGGAAGGAGACAATTTGGATCATATAACTTCATAAAACTTCGTGGAAATGTGTTAATACCTGTAATTGGTAAATAATAATAATAATTATTATTATATAATTTTCCCCCTATAAATAGTTGTACAGTGGAAATCACCAGGGCAATGTACATTTAGAAAGAGGATGGAGTATTAATGTGGTAAGAATGAAGGATAATTGATGGATGGCACACATGCTTCAATGGTAGCTGGGTAAAGTCAAGAATAAATGAAATATGAAGCACTTTCTATGAAGCAAGGGCTGTTTCAAGTGCTGAGGATAAAAATATAAAAGCATAGTTAGTCCCTGCCCTCAAGTTGCTCTGTACATTTTAATAGAGAAAAGCAACCATGGATTGGAATTGTAAATGGGGTTGGGGGGTACCACTTGGATCCTGAAAGTCAGAGACAGTGGGGGGGGGCTTACTTCCAGAGGGGATTGTCTGACATACATCCTTTTAGGAACAATAGTGGAGTCCATGGTTCTAGAACTGGGGAGAGGTGGGTTATGGGAGAGAAGGACAGGGGGTACATATCACTTAACATAGGGTACACACAAAACCTACTCAGGAGAAGAAAGTGAAGTGAAATATAGCCAGGACATGCCTGAAAGAGACCAGGTGAGTCTATCCATTGCCAGGACAGGAGGACCTCAGGGTGGAAGTTCTGGAGATGAAAGAGGGAAAGCCAAGTAATCTAATCTCAGGTGCAGTTGTCATCATGGTAGCTAATGGCATCAGGAAGATGGCCACAAAGATATAGAGGAAGGCTCAAGGCATACTGGGCAGAACCATTGCACAGGGGGAAATTAAGGAAAGACACAAACAAAAGGTACACCAAATGGATGATTTCCCACATTATTTGTATTCTTTAGTATGGCATGGTAGGAAGAGCTCAGGATATGGAACCAGGACAGATCTAGGTTCAACTTTCACTTTTGATGATTAGAAACAAACAAGTGACTATGGGCAAGTCACTTGGGTTCTCTGGCCCTCAGTTTTCTTCTCTGCAAAATGAGGGTGATAATGTGCTTTAATACCTTCTTCAAAGGACCATTACTCATGAGTGAGGATTAAATGAGAAAATATATGTAATGCAGTTTGAAAATCTTAAAGTACTAAATAAATGTCAGCTATTATTATTATTGAGTGTATGTGTGTATGGTCTGAAATATCTAAGAAAGATTTTATTTTTATTTATTTATTTTTTAAAAACCCTTACCTTCCATCTTCAAGGCAGAAGAGTGGTAAGGGCAAGGCAATGGGGGTTAAGTGACTTGCGCAGGGTCACACAGCTAGGAAGTGTCTGAGGCCAGATTTGATCCTAGGACCTCCAATCTCTAGGCCAGGCTTTCAATTCACTGAGCTACCATCTGTCCCCTCTAAGAAAGATTTTAAATCATATAAAATAAAACATACATTAAGCTTTACTACCCTTCAAGCTGCCCTAAGGTATTTGGGACACACCATATTGGGTATAATTTTTGAAAAATTTTAAATTTGTAAATATTTTCCATGGTTACATGATTCATTTTCCATACCTCCTCTTTTTCCTCCCTCCTCCCAGAGCTGACAAGCAATTCCACTGGGTTAGACATGTGTTATCACTTGATATATATTGGGTATATTATTGATGGCAGTATAGCCTCAATTAAAAATGTTTGATGATACTACTACTACTAATGAATAAAATGTGGTGCTCACATTTAAGGCTTACAGAGTGTTTTTCTCACAAAAGTTCTGTGAAGTAGGCAGTATAAATATTATCCCCATTTTGTGGCTGAGAAAATTGAGGCTCAAGGAAATAAAATGACTTGCCCAAGGTCATCTAATTATCATCATTATCATTTTTATTAAAAACTCTTACTTTCTGTCTTAAAACTGAGACTAAAGTATTGATTCCAAGGCAAAAGAGTGGTAAGGACTAGGCAACTGTGGTCAAGTGACTTGGCCATGACCACACAGCTAAGAAGCATCTGAGGTTACATTTGAACCCAGAATCCCCCATGTCCTGGCTTGGCTCTCTGTCCACTGAACCATCAGGTTGCTCCTATTTATTAAGTGGAAAAACTGGAACTCCAAAACAGATGATCAGATTCTAGGGCTCTTTACTGCCTAAACAGATACCGTAGTATTTTATCCACGTTGGAAGGGATAGAATAGAGGCAGCTAGCTTTCATTTAATGGCAGTGTTGGTGTAAACAATATTTTAGAGTATATTCTCCTCAGGAACTTCCACCCCATATTTCTAAGGCTACCTACCATCTAGACAATTATACTATTTAACTTCTGCCTACTTAGCCCATTAATGTTTGCTATTACTGAGTGTGTGTGTTTCTGTGGCAGCAAAACCCATAAAGTGTACCCGGAGACTAGAGTGATGGATTACATGTACATGCTGTGTCATATCCAATTAACTCAAATTGACTGTACACCTCATTATGCTGTTAGTGCATGGAAGATCAATAAATATGGAGAAAATCCAACCCATCCTTCTCCTTTCCCATCCAATTCTAGTAGGTCTGAGACAGATCATGCTACTATGATGTGTATACTGCTGCTAACGCGGGCAGGTGGTGCATAGACACCATTCAAACTTGGCCTATTCAATCCAAACTCTTCTAACTCTCCATTCATGCATAGCAAAACACCATCTGGTCCTATTTTGCCTCCAGCAATCACAGCTGACCAAAAACGATAATAACAGCTGTTGCAAAACAAAAGCCAAACAAAGGGGGGAGGGGGGAGGGAAAGGTTAGAATGAAGTCCAGTGCTGAAAAATAGTCCATGAAGTGAGAAATGGAAAAGAAGCCATTCAGACGTCGAAAGCCCACTGAATGAGGGAGCCCAAGACTCCTAGTTAAACCTGAGCTCTGAATCCATCTGTCTAGAAAACCATCAAACTTCAATGGTTAGGTGGTAATATATCGTTGAAATTATACTACATAAAGGCATTTAAGCTTTTGTTCTTTCACTTAGGAACTAATGACCCCATGTCAGCTAAAAATGAAAACTCCTTATGTTCTCTCATCATATGGCAGCATAGGTTAATGCAAGAGTAGAACACAGTTAGCCAGAGTAATAAAATATCTTCCATGGAGAGTGGGGCAGGGAGGGAGGGGAGGGAGGACTTATTAATGTCACAAGAGAAAGAACCACTTAAGAGGTACAGAATTTCAATGTCACACTAATCAGACACTATGTCTTTCTCGTGTCCATTTTTCATCATCATGATTTATTTCTGGTTATTTCTAACCTGTAACAAAAAGTGCACCAAGTTACTTAAGTCATAGGAATACGAACAGTCACACGTGTAAATTGAAATACAAGCTGTTTCACAATATGCTTTGGAGAATCTTGTGAAATATACTTTGGTAACAAGGTTGGGGATTATTTTTTCATGATTCAAGTCTTTGACATTTTAAATGTACAGTTCTGTCTTGTGATTAATGCGTGTGTGTGTGTGTGTGTGTGTGTGTATGTGTGTGTGTGTATGTGTGCTGGAGTAATTAAACTATTTTTCTTGGAATTGGCTATCAGTAGTTTAGCAGCACTTAATCAAATGTGATAAAACCCAAGATTTATAAAATCATTTAATGGATGTAATAACACCTGCTTATAACTGCAAACTGTTGAAAACAGACTTCACTTGCAATTAACTCTTATCACTAGTGACAATTTTTCCAAGCGATACTTCATGGGCTTTCAAAATGACAATTACAGAACAATACACAATTACTGTCACATGTAGTTTAGCAATTAATTTTGAAGACATTTGTCTAAAGGTTTCAAAACAGAATATAAAATGTTTCTTATTGTCATGTGATGTTGGTTTCCATCCACAGAAAATTTTTACAATCATTTCTCTGCCTGGGAGAGTTCTGTTGAGAGAAGATCTCTCTTTTGTGAAATAATCACTCCCCTATAGATGTTATTAGCTATCATCCTTAGACTGCTTCAACACTGATACCTGTCAACTAATACATCTTATGAAAAGCTTCAATTTAGACATACATTTTTCTACTGCAAGAAATCTATAAATTTATAATTAGAATCTCTTGCTGTTCAATATTTGTACATAATATCGGAGTACCAGAGGATTATGAAATATTGAAAGCTGAATTCATTATTAATAACCCATAACATACAGTAAATATTCTTTGAGCCACAACAGCAACTTTCAGAAATCCATACTCCATTATTTGTGTATGTCTTTCTTTACACATAGCAGCTATGAACACATCGCCACCTCTCACACTCATTCTTTGCAGATTAGGGTGCTGGTCAGGTTTGACACTTGCTGTTTTTAATTTTCATTTTATCATAAGCAGTTTAAGACTGTTGCCAGTGGTAATTTGCAATTTTTATCAAGACCTCTTCATTATAGCTTCTGACAGGACAGATGCTGTAATTAATCATGCAAGACAACTGGGGATAGTGGCCATACTGCTCTCAAAGCAGAGCTTCTCCAGAGGGGAAGGGAAAGTGTGTGTGTGTGTGTGGGGGGGAACTATGATGGGAGGTTCAGAAAAAAAAAAGTATTTATATTCCAGAATAAGCATTCACCAACCACATTAAAGCCAGGAATACCAGGAATGCCAGCAGGTATCAATCCCATAACCTAGATATGACTTGTCTCTTTTTATTTTTATTTTTTATGATCTCTTACACCTTTTTAAAAAATTAAAAGAAATGCAAGTTCTGGGCTAGGAAATTCAAATACTAAGCTATTTTTAACATTTCCTCCTTAACTTGGAAAAAAGTTTATTTGGGTTCCAATGAAACTTAGTGTGATACCTTTGTATAGGCTGTATTTTAAAGACCCCAAATGAAATGTGAGATCTATAGTTTTCATTAGAAAAGTAAATAGATTCTTTCATCAAAACACAATCCTCACATTTTTTTTACTGAAATGTGTTTATTCTATAGCAAGATAAAAGCATTTTTTTAGTTAAGCAAAATACAAACAACTTAATTGCTGCTATCAACTCATAAAAAAGTATAAAATAGCATAAACACACAATAAGCAACATAGCAACGAATGGTTTGTGTTACCAGTGTTTACATTAAAGCCTCCTTTAAGAAAATTTTACAGCACATGATAGGAAAACTTACAACATTTAAAGAAATTATTTACATTGATTATTCAGATGTAGAACTTCTTTTAAATATTCTAATGGTATTACAGCATAATAAAAAAAACTCTTGCATTTTTAAAATCTTAACTTTTGTAATAACTGTTTTCGTTTAAGTGCATTTCCCTTTTAAAAATACAGTGTTTTTATTTTTATTTTTGAAACTTGTCACTCAAAACACGGAATATTATATTCACATTTGTTTTCTAATTAGAATGGACATAATTGGATAACAGTGGTAATATATATTTTGTTACAACATATGCTGCGGTTTGATTTGAGGAAATCATGGATAAAAGTGAACATTTAATCACTCACATTTGCTTTTCTGAAGAATTTTAAGAACAAAAATAATAGCTTTGGCAAAAGTCTGTGATTTACATTATTTTTCCATGACAAAAAATGCCATCAACTACTCATGTCATACAAATGTTTGTATGAAATTGAATCTTCATTTTACAGGTAGTTACAACTGTGCTTTTAAGGGCTTCATGAGTTCAAACTGCCTTGAAGTGCATTCATTCATTCATTCTTCGAGAAATAAGGACTATATAATATAACTCTGAAAGGCCAGTCTACAGTCATCATAATGTCCCATATTTATTAGACCATTGGATTCACATATTGTAGGTAAAGCTTGAATAAATTAAAAAGGCATCACATGAAAGAGCACAGCTTTTCTTTTCTTTAAAAACCAAGGGATTTAGAGTCAGCTAAAAGATGATACACAGCTACACTGTAGTTCTTTATTGCCTATCTGATAGACACTTCAGAGGACCATTGATCTGTTATGCATACCTGCATAACCACCATCAACAATTTATAGTTTCAGCCAAATATGGTTTACCCTTACATCTCATCCTCCCAAATAAATGCAAATCAATTTTGCAATATTTATCTTCAGAAAATACTGACCTGTGATAATACTTGAGTCTGTGTTTGGGCCTGTATTTGTGACTGGTGCTGCTGAGGTGCTGGCTGGGGGCTTCCAATGGCAGGAATGGGAGAAGTTATCTGGGAAGCTACTGGGGAGTGCTGCCGAGGAGAAGGCTGAGACTGGTGCTGCATGTGTTGCATTTGCTGCTGCTGCATTTGTTGCAACTGAATATGCTGCAGCTGCTGCTGCATTTGTTGCTGACTGATTTGCTGGATGTGTTGCTGCTGTTGCAAATGTTGTTGCATGTGGTGCTGAAAATGCTGCTGCTGCATTTGCTGTTGGATTTGCTGATGCATTTGATGCTGATGCAATTGTTGCTGTTGCATCTGTTGCAGCTGCTGCTGCTGCAACTGTATCTGATGCTGCTGGGTTTGCACTGAGGGGCTCACTTGAGTTGAAGATGGTGTGGCAACCATGGTTGTTCCCATCGAGCTGATTAATGGTGCTGAAATGTTTGTTGGCATGTTGGCTGCGATGGTAACAGAAGCTACAATCTGATTCATTGGCAGTCTCATGGTGAGGGGGTTAGGAGCGATTGCCCTGGGAAGTGACTGTTGAAGAGTCTGAGGAGAGGCTGACACTGGTGCATGTTGGGAAAGAGGAGCGTTCAGGAGAAGGGAGGATGATAAATTAGTAGATGCCAGAGTCTGCTGTACAGAACGAATCGTCTGTGCTTCTGCCGATTCTGCAGCAGCCTACATGTTTTAAAAAGTTTCAGAATTTTAAAAAACAAATACAAATGTAAAAGTATCACATTCTTGACACCTACACACATTAACCAACTATTCACTCAAAATATTAATATTAATAATAATTATTATTAATATGATTATGCACATAACACGTACCACCAAACAGCATTGAAACTGGTCACTAGGATATTTAATATGCTGTTAATAAAGGCAAACTTGGATTTCTTAGATGTTACAAGTTAAAAGGCCTTAAAACTTTTAGAGTTTTTCCTTTTATCAAAACACAAAAGTTTGTGCTGGCTAATCTATTTAGATAGACAGGAAAACTAAGCATCCAGAAAGAATTGAGTAACTTATTCCAGATTCAGGGGGTCAAAAATAGGGCATTTCTGACTATTCATTTTGTGCTGATACCACATGACTGTCCAACAACAATGCCATCTTTTACAGAGTAAAATACTGGATTTTAGTTGTTTTGTTTTAATGTTCTTTTATTCTCAACCCACACATAATTCATGCTTAAGGAAATAAATAGTTTAACATTGCTGTTCAATTCTGAATCAATCTGCTACATGCCAGATACCATGCTCATCCTTGGGAGTACAAAGAGAGGAATTTAACTGTCTTGCCTTCAAGGAACTTATATTCTATCGCAGAGGAGAAAACATGTACTTGTATATACAGATGCAAAACATACATAAACACAAGATAATTGAAGCCATTAGCAGTTGCGATGTAATCAAGAAAGGCCTCAGGTAAGAGATGGCATCTGAACTAAACTTTGGAAATTAGAGATTCTAAGATGTAGACAGGAGCAGACAGTGTACTGCAGTCACAGGACACAGCCTTTGCAAAGGTGCAGAGGTGGAAGACAATGCTCTGAGTAGTAACAGGAGGTTGATCAACTAGACTCTAGAGTACATAATAATTTGGAAAAGTAGGCTGGAGGCAAATTTAAAAGGCCTTTAAAAACTCAAGCAGGGTCTGATTAGACCCTAAATATAACAGGGAGCCTCTAGACTGTTTTGGTAAAAGGCAGTAACATGGACAAGACAGTGCATTAGGAATATCACTTTGTAAGTTAGGTAGAACATGTAATGGAGTAGAGAAAGGCTTGAGACAAGGAATTCTAATAAGAAATCTAATAAGAAAAAAAATAAGAAAGAAAAATAGTGCCAGCAATAAGTGGCAAGGGTCTGAACTACAGCGGTAACTATAGTGCAGAGAAGGAAATAAGTTAAATAAATATGGAGGTAAAAAATGATCAGATATGTGGAGTGAAAGAGACTGAAGAACCAAGAATGATCTAGTAACTGGATTGATGGTGGTGCCCTTATCATAAATAAGGCAGGATAGTTGCAGGGGAAAGATAATGACTTCTGTTTTTAGACAGGATGAGTTTGAAATGCCTAAAGGGCAACTGATGGCAAATATTAAATAGGGAGTTGTTGAGGTGGAACTCTTGCTTGAGAGAGAGGTTGGGCTGTATATAGTAATGATTGAACTCATGGGAGTTAATGCAATCACCAAGAGAGAGCTTAAAGAAAAGAAGTCTAGGATAGAACCTTGGGGATATATACATCATTAAGGAGTGGGACATAAATTATAATTCAGTAAAGGAGACCAAGAAAGAGTAACCAGAAGGCAGGAGGAAAATCAAGGAAGCAGTCTTGAAAATGCAGTGTATGAAGGACTTAGTATATATATTATACACACACACACACACACACACACACACACACACACATATATATATATATATATATACATATATATGTATATATATATATATATATATATATATATATATGAGATCATTGGTAACACTGGAGAGAAAAGTTTCAGTTGAGAGAAAAGGTAAAAAGACTACAAGGGGTTGAGATGTTGAGAGAAGACATGGAATATTGACAGTTGTTTTTCCTTAGAGTTTGACATATGGGGTCAAGTGAGAAAGTTCTTTTTTTTTTTTTTAAACCCTTATCTTTTGTCTTCGAGTCAATACTGTGTATACTGTGTATTGGCTCCAAGGCAGAAGAGTGGTAAGGGCTAGGCAATGGGGATCAAGTGACTTGCCCAGGGTCACACAGCTAGGAAGTGGCTGAGGCCAGATTTGAACCTAGGACATCCCCTCTCTAGGCCTGGTTCTGGTTGTCAATCCACTGAGCTACCCAGCTACCCCCTGAGAGAGTTCTAAGGATGGGAGAAACCCTGTCAAGTTTTTGCTTGTTTGTTTGTTTTTTAGACAATAGATTGGGAGAGAGTGGAGATTTGAGACAAATGAGATGACTGTGGGACAATCTCAGAGAATATGGGAAATGATGGGATCAAGAATACAAAATGCCTTCAGGGAGGGGAGAAAAAGATGAAATAAGGGTCTGAGATGTAGGATAAAAGAAAATTGAACCCCACTGGCAAATACCCTTTTGATTGTCAATAAAGTATCTATCTATATCTATATCTGTGCCCTCAGTGTAAGAAAGTGTAATGGGGTGGGGGGTGGGGAGAGGGCTAAGGAGAGAACGCTTAGAACAAAAGTCATGGAGAATGTGATAATTATCTAGAGAAGAGTAAAAGGATTGTTTTGCTTTAATGAGTATTCCTTTGAGATTAGAAAACAGAAATTTGTAGCAAATGAACTCCACTGGTACATTTGCCATAATTTCTCCATCATCACTATATTATTGCAGGTGAACAGGAAAAGAAGAAGCAGGTTGTGGGGATAAACCAGGGTGGAAATTTAAAAATGAATGAAATAAAGTGAATAGGGCAAAGGGGCAAGGGAGTGGAGAAGAGTATAAAGCTGAATCGGTCAACTACAAGGTCAGTGTTGAGAGGGATAGGCCTAAATGAGTCGATGAGAGATACAAGGGCTGAGAAATGTCTGAAATGTGTTGATGACACCTATTCCTGGGAGTTGAAGAATACTATAAAAAACAGACAGAGGCACCCTTGTTGCCTATGGCTTGGAGGAGATCTGCTATCACTAAATGGATTTATTTTTTAAATAATATTTTACTTTTTCTTCAACTACATGAAAAAAACTACTTTTAATCTTTTTTTTCCTTCTAAGTTTAAGCCAAATTGTCACTCTTTTTCTCTTCCTTCCCTTCTTTTTCCCTGAAAGAGCAAGCAATCTGATACAGATTTTACATGTAAGAGTTTTAAGACATCTTTAATGGGCTTATTTTTAGAAGAGGAGGTTTTCCAAATGGTAAGGAAACCCTTCAAGAACTTGAGGGCAAAGGACAAAACATAGATTAAAGAGGAATGAGTCAGAAAGAGTGATGGAATGATAGATTATATTAAGAGAGGAGAATTTCAGAATTCTTGATTATGAAAACAGAATTTGTGGGTGAGACTGAGAACAAGTGTGGCCAGGGCATCCTTGTAAATGGCTGAGGTGCAGTGAGGGTGTAGGGCAGGGGAGCTGAAGATAGAGATGAACTTGGAAGTCAGGAGATGGTGGAGGGGGAATAACAACATGCATGTCATGTCCTAAAATGACTGTCTTAGTCTGAACAGTATACTGTTTGACTATTCTCAAAATCGTTACAAGATTTGTTTGTTTGAAATCAGTGTAAGAGAGACTGATGAAATTAACAATAGTGCTAGAAAGCATGAAAGAATGAAAAAATGAAAGAAAGAAAGAAAGAAAGAAAGAAAGAAAGAAAGAAAGAAAGAAAGAAAGAAAGAAAGAAAGAGTGGAAGAAAGAAAGAGTGGAAGAAAGAAAGAGTGGAAGAAAGAAAGAGTGGAAGAAAGAAAGAGTGGAAGAAAGAAAGAAAGAGTGGAAGAAAGAAAAAAGTCATTATACCAATTTGAAAAGTTAATAATAACAGCTAGCATTTATATAGGCTTACTATGTGCCAAGAATTTAAGAAAAATTATATCATTAGATCTCAACACCCCAGAGAGGTAGATGCTATTATTATTCTTATTTCATAGGTGAGGAAACCAAGGAAACCAGAGGTGAAGTGACTTGCTCAAGGTCATAGAGGTAAGTAGGTGTCTGAGATTGGATTTGAACCTAGTATAGCTGACTCTAAAGCCTGGCATTCTATCCACTATGTCAACTAACTGCCCCAGAAGAAAATGGGGAAAGAGTAAGAAGGAGATACAGATAAGCAGGGAATTATATTTAACTGACATGTGGAATTTATTCTATAATTTTTTAAGATAAATGCAAACTATATGTGATATAACTAGGGTTTATAAGCAGCCTTTTTTGTTTTTCTCTTTACAAAGAAATGCTCATATTTGTTGATGTTTGTCAAGATAAAAATAACCAAAAATACTTTTTAGAAAAACAAATTTTTTAAAAGAGAATAATCCGGGTAAGTTAACTGGTTTAGAATTTGAGTAGGGTGATGAATGTTCAATACCTAGAATTCATAAAATCTTAGTGTTGGAAGGAAGCTAATAGATGATGTGGTACAAATCTATACATTATGTAAAAACCCACAATACTCTTGAGAAATGGTCATTCAGCCTCTACTTGAACATTTTCCAAGGAATAGTAACTCATTATCTCACAATCTAATTCCTTCTAGGGTTTTTTTTAACTTCTATGAAATGATTATTTTGTATATATTTTGTATTTAATCTTCCTCATTCATGCTATCTCCCTCTGACAATAATAATACAGCCTAAGGAGTATGAGGCCAGACATTTTTATATTTGCATCCCTAGCACGCAGCACAATGTTTGACACATACATAATAGGTGCTTAATAGATGCTTATAGTCAAAATATATTTCGTCATAAAATACAATTTAATCCTTGTAGATACATAATTTCTTGGAGTTACAAAAACAAGTAAATTCCCTCCTCCACCTTACAAATCTTCAAATGTTTTTGGCAGCTATCATTCTTTACTCTTCCTCTTCCTCTTCTTGAGGCTAACTATTACAGATGATTCAATTTTCCTCCTGTAATAATTTCCAGACCTCATCATCCTAGTTACCTACTCTCCTCTTGCTACACTCTAAAAACGTGGTGATTCCAAGATTTGGATTCAATATGAGTGTGGTCTCATCAGTCCAAAGACACCATTAGATCTCTCAATCTAAACACTGTGCTTTTAAAATAATGTAGCCCATTAGATATTTCATCAACTCACATCACATTGTTGGCTTATATTGAGCCTGTGGTCAACTAAGATTTTTCTCCTCTTTGAAGTGATGCCAATTCATGAGCTCCACCATTTTAAAATCATACAATTTATTTTTTATTCAAACATAGAACATTTAGCTCTATTAAATTTCATCTTGCTCATTTCAGCCCTTTAAAAAAATCCATCAGTACTGATTTGGATGGACAATAATGGGTCAAGCTCAGTATTGTGATTGCTATGTTCCTAGAGGCAGCTATTTTCATAATCGTCCAAATGTATTCCAATTTTTAATGTTCATTTACAAATGATCCATATATTTTACAACTGTTTTATTCCTGAATATGATATTGTTTTCCTGGTAAAATTTTTTATCAGTATATGCACAGAATAGTAATCTTAGACTTTGAATTTGATCATTATTGATCTCAGTACCTCTGAGATACAGCATACCATTAAATTGACCTAAATCCAAGAACGATTTTTCCTTCTTCAGAGATTACATGAATAATACTTTGTATCTCTTACTCTCTTATTGCAGTCTGTTTTATACAATTATTATAAAAATTTTATTATGTTAAATATGGCAGTATATTAAGTATGTTTAGCATATTAGACAGGGTATAACATAAATATAAATTTAGTATAGTGAATAAAGCATTCACTGTATGGCATAGCCTATTTGTATGTATGTTTTATATCCATCCAGCTCTATGACAATCAAATCTATGTTTTAATTATGGGAGTTAACAACTCTGAAAAACATGGGAGGTCAAGAAGGAAAATCAATATACATGTTTAAGTCCCCTAAAATAAGGGCAGGGTTCTGGGGGAAGAGGAAGGCTGAAAACCCAATGGGCACATATTCTGTCTTTAATAAAAATATAATATACTTTCAGATACTATGTAGAAAAGCAGATTAACAGCCTAGGTGTGGAGTTCTCCAGACCTGGGTTCAATCCTGTCTCTGACTAGCTGTATGTCCCTGGGCAAGTCACTTCTCTGTGTTTTGTGCCACTTCCCAGGATTTACCCACTAAGTCAGAGATGGGTTGTTTCTGCATAACAAATCCTTCATATATTTTAGTTCAATTGCATTAAATTACAACACACAAATATATGTGTGTGCATTGTTCATTTACTCAAATTAGAGATATAATATCACTTCAACCAATTCCAGAATAACTCAACTGAAAAGTAAAATCAGTTGAACTGACTCAATGGGAGTTAGAAGACTCCTACTTCAAAAGGATAGGATCATGGCCAGACCTCAAGAGGTCTCTTATTTTATAATTTGAGGAAGCTGTGGTGCTGGAATAACATAATTTCTTTTATTCCATAACATAATACTATCATCTAAAACAAGATTTGAACCCAAGTCCAAGTTAGCAATCTTTCAAATATTGTAAAACCTTCTTAATGTGATTTAGCTCAGTGGCTAATACATTAATAGGTTCATTTTCTATCCTTATATGCATATCTTACCTTTTAGTGCTTTGTATATAATACCTCCAATTATTTTTATCTGTCTAATTATCCTACACTCTTCAATTCTCACCTTTAATTATTCATTCCATAATTTCGACTAATGTTTGAACACAAAGCAAAGCAAAAGGGCTTGCATAGTCAGAATAATATCTATGATTGTCTTAACAATTCTGCTTAGAGATGTTTTGAAATTCTTTTTTAAAAAGTCCTCCATACTGACATAGTAAATGTTTTTATAGCTTTCCACTGAAGTGTGAAGTGCTCTGAGAGTGCTTGACAAAGTTAAAACTTAAGAACATTTATCACACTGCTATGTGGCCTTTATTTGTTCTGATCCTGAGCAGCTATAAATTCACTTTAAATAGAAGAGGTAGAAATAGGGAAGGGGGGGCATTTGAAATCGCCCTTTTAAGCATGCTTTTCAGATGTATAAACACAGTAAAAATTTGTATTGATATACATACATATCTTTATATTTATAAGCCTTCAAGACAGTTTCTAAAGTGAATAGAATGATTCTGAATCTTTTTTTTTTGCTAAAGAAAATTATTTAAAAGAAATAAAGCTCTAAATGAAACTTGATTAGAAATCTTTTTAAGAGATCTAAGCCAGCTAAATCATATCCCCTAAGCCTTTCTAAATTCTAACAAAGCACCCAAATTATTAACTAAATCTTTAATACCATAATTTGCATTTAAGCTTTAGGTCAAATATATGATTCACAATCATAATTTTGTATAATATATGCCAGAGAGACACCATAACATAATAGGTTGAGAGATGGCCATGACATCAGGAGGACTAGGATTCAAGCTTCATCACTGACACACATCAGCTTTGTGGTTCTGGGAAAGGAAATTAACTTTTTAACTTTTCAATGTTCCCTGTAACTACATAAGAATGTAAGTTTCAGAGCAGTTGCCAATATACATTGGTAGAGGAAATCTAAAAAGCAATAGTTCCCAATATCAAAGAAATCACAGGAATAGTACAAAATAGTTGGAAGAAGAAGAAGAACAAGAACAAGAACAAGAACAACAAGAACAAGAACAACAACAAGAACAACAACAAGAACAACAAGAACAACAACAACAACAACAAGGAGGTGGAGAAGGAGAAGGGGGAGGAAGAGGAAAAGGGGGAGCAGGAGGAGACAGAGAGAGATTGAGAGACAGAGAAAGAGAGACAGAGATAGAGTGGCAGAGTGTGTATAGTAATTGTAGAACTGCTGGTTGACCTTGAATTCAATGAGACCAGAATTCAAGAACCATCTGCCACATATTAGCTATGTGCTTGGACAAGTCATTTGACCTCTTAGTACCCTAAACAACTGACTGAGATTATAAATTACATTAAAGTTTCTAATTTGAAGCTGTGCAGTTTCCATAGTGGGAGTTACATAGATGATAATCACAGGTATAGAACAAAGAAAATAGATGATAGATTGATAAACATACATACATACATATACTTTATAGTCTACTGAGTCTTCTCAAACATGTGAAAAAAGAAGCATATTTGTGACTATTTTGTAGCACCTTGTGCAATATTTTACTATTTTTAGTGACTAGTTGCAGCACAATTTAGAAGAAAAACCACTTGAGGGGGAAGCTGGGTAGCTCAGTGGATTGAAAGTTAGGCGTGGAGACAGGAGGTCCTGGGTTCAAATTTGGCCTCAGACATTTCCCAGCTATGTGACCCTGGGCAAGTCACTTGACCCCAATTGCCTAGCCCTTACCACTCTTCTGCTTGGAACCAATACACAGTTGTGATTCCAAGACAGAAGGTAAGGGTTTACAAATAAAAACACTTGACCTGGGTCAGAAAATCTAGTGTCAAGTCCTCCATAGGCATATTTACTAACATTAAGACTATAGCCAAATCATTGACTTCTGAGCATCAGTTACCTCATCTGTAAAATGGGGATAATAATTCTTACACTAGCAAACTCAGAAGGTTGTTTTGAGAATAGTGCTTTGTGAACCAGAAAGTGTTACATAAATGTGAGCTATTATTATGGTAGTTTATCATTGTTTTATCTTTGCTTTTATGACATATTGTGGGTCATATTCATGATTTATTTAATGTCAAGTTCTTGGTCAGGAGCACAATCCCAAATTAAAAACAATGCTCCTATGGGAAATTACAATCCACTTTGTGTTGATCTGCTTTATGATACGATTCCAGGAAATAGTAGTTCAAAATGAGGATCTTTACATGAATTCAGTCTTCCAATTGCTTTAGCAAATATGTTGTTTCCTTCCAACATTAAGAGAAAATTTTCCTAGTCATCACTTTTCTGAAGTAATATTTTTGATGTTGAGTATATATTCCTACACACACACATACACACACAAATAAAATATGTACATGTGTATTTGTGAACTTAAAGGTATAAATGTAGATGTGTATATATATATATATAGATATGTATGTATTTTTGTACATACATGTTTGTGTTTATCAGTGTAACTTCCAAATTATTCAACTGAACATTCGATAATTCAATTATTATATATAGTCATTTCAAAGCCATTTCTTTAAAATTTGCAGTCTCATATTCTTTATGGATTTGACCTTACAAATGTCGATGATACGGTCCTCAGGGGCAGAGGGCTTTCACTTTTGTGTCTGTATACTTAGTGCCTAGCACAGAGAACCTGAGTCAGAGTAGGTTTGATTAATTGAATTCAGCAATTTTCATTTTGTTTACATTATAGCTCTATTACCATATTCATATCTATGATATCATGTCTTTCGAAAAATATCATTTTAGTCTGTTATGGTTGCTCTGTCAAATCTTGGGGAAATTACAATTAAATGTAAGATACTAGAGAACTGCTTTCAATATTGTGGCTAAATACTTAGAACAATCACTTCTGAACTTGAGCTAATATTGGATTTAAGTCAGCACCCTTACCTTGGAAACAAGACTTGCTCGATAAGCAGCAAGGGCCTTTAGGTATTCTTTCTTGGCAGCTTCAGTTTTTCTTTTATATACCTATTAAAACATGACAAGGAATATCACTTTTAGCATCTCAATTCTGCACTAAAAATAAGAAAATTAGGTCACAATAAAAAGCATATAAAGTGCTGGCTGTTTTGGTTTTGATTTTAAAATGGTAGAAAAGATTATTCTCTACTACTGCAAACAAAGAAAAGATTTGCAAGTTTCAAACTACATGCCTCTACATTTTGTCCATATTGCTATCTTTCCTAGTTTGACTTCACTAGTATAAGACAATAAATTTAAAAATGCAGATTATTTCATTAGCTATTTTTCTTCATTAATATTTTTTATCCAAACATCTCTCTTGCCTATTCTAAATCAGATTGTGGGCAAAACAGAAAAAAATGAATGAAATGGAAGAAGTGGGGGGAAAATGAAGAAAAACGAAAAAAATTATATAAGGTAATTTCAGTCGGTTTTCTTTGGAAGGAGCTTTAAATATGATGGGAAAAATGGAGTGATGTTTCATGAGTATAGCTATTGAGCTATGCATAGAAAAATCCATAATATAATGTATGTGCACTTTATTCTAGAATCCTGTATTAGGCTAAAAATATCACCATACTCCCATCCAAATTGTTTAAGTTGGATACAGTCATTTGAAAGCATTTGAAATTTATAATTTTAAGAGCCAAAAACCAAATCATCTATGGAAATTACTTATTAATTTTGGTTAACTGATAAAATCCTTCTTCAGTCTTCATTATCCTAACCAAATAAGTTTCTCCAAATTAAAGTCATGTTTTATAAATAAAATCAAGAGTTTTCCACTCTCCATTCCCGAAATAATTATTCTACTTTGTCCATAATGGGGTGGGGGGTCTATTCTTCTGTAAATATGCAAGCATTAACTTCTAATCATGGTAATTGGAGTTTCATGCAAGGAGTAAGGCGAGGACAGACTTCCAAGGACTTCATTTCTCTGTTGGTACATAGGAGGAGCATGGCTATGAAGGGGAGAATAAACCCCTAAGGAAGTCTCTCCAACCAGCATAGCTAATCTCTGAAAGCCTATCATACAGTAGAACTCTAAAATGAGCTTGGAATACAATTTCAAATGCCTGGCTACTATAATGAGACATGCAGAGTTAGCTTCAAAGTTTGGAAACCAACCAGGGCAGTACAAAGGTTCAGAAAGATGATCAATGAAAAGGCAAGCATGGTGTACCTAGGCTTTTTCTAGTGTAACTTTCAACAAAGAAAAAAAAACCACATTATTTAAAAAGAAAAAGGTTATTATCAAAAGTTGATGCTTGTGGGCCACTGAAGATCTCTTCCATTCTTACCTTCACTGAGTTCTGAACATTCATCCTTGAAGCGAACAGAAAAAAAAAAATCTATATTGCTCAGAGAACAGTGGGATGATTTTCTCCCTCACACACAAAGGCTATTATAAGAAGCAACCATATTATCATAAGTTATTTACTTGAAAGAATAACTGTGATGATGCCATTTGCCCCTCCATGTTGTTACAGGATAGGAACCTTGCATATTAACCCAGACATATAGAAACATAAAGTATGATTTAAGTATTTTAGTAAGAATATTACTAGGAGGCAGTCTTCATTACCTGTTTTTGCTCTTCCCCCAGGCTGTCCCACATTGATGCTACTATTTTTGAGACCTCTCCAAAGGTTGCATTGGGATTTTGACCTTTAATTGCAGCTTGGGTGTCTCTGAAGAATAGGGCATATGCTGACACTGGTTTCTGTGGCTCATTGGGATCTTTCTTTTTCTTTTTCTTTGGAGTTTTGGGCTTCTTGCCAGAATCTGGAGCAGCTCTTTTCTCTCCAATGGCCTACAAAGCATTAAAAAAAATTATTGCTTAAAATATATCCACATGGATTGTAGCAAGATTTAGGCCTACAATTGTCCTTTTAAGGTTTCGTTAAATCATCAACAGATGAGCCACCATGAACAAAAGAGAAATATGTTTATCTAAAACTGGGTAGTGTCAAGTAACATTTTTAGATGAGATTCAAAGTTAGTAATACATATCCTCAAGAACCATCATAAGAAAATGTACCCAATGTTCTATATGGTATTAGGCAGGCCCTGTATTATAGATGAATACATACTTTGTTTTGCTAATGTTAGGCTTTAGCAGCAAAAGTATAATGGTCTTTAAAATAAAGATCATCTTTCAATAGTTTAAACAACTTATCTTTAGGGTGTATGAACAGTTTCACAGGAGAATTTTGAGGCTGCTATCTGGAGAATGTCACTTTGCCAATGGGCCTCTCTAAATCTAAGTGGATATAGCTGCGATCACTAAAACTTTCACAATGAGTTAAAGGTCATATTTTATTTCTAGAAAAATGTTAACTTTTAAGAATATAGCAAGTAATGTTAAAATGTCAAAACTACTTTAAGTACATTGAGAAAGAGAACTGATATTCTCTATAAAATTAAAAACCAATAAAAAGTAATAATTGACACATTTTAAAAGACTGAAGATACTTATGTGATAAGTGAGCCCTAGAATATGAATTCTATTATAAAAATTGCAATAACAGTTCATTTTCTCTACTCATTCTCATTCTCACAGTGCAAAGCTTTAAAAGTTTCAAAAGCACCTATTAAAGTATTACAAACATCTTAAATTAATATAACATCCCTCACCAAATTCTAATACTCTACATACCTCAAAACCTTTTGCATATTATTTCATTTATTCACATAATGTCCCTGTCAGAAGGTGGGGGGCAGCTTTTTATGAACTGTGTTTTATCCACTAAATATGCTTCCTCCCTACTGATTCCATTAACTGCACTGAAGATCTGTAAAAACCTGATAGAAACTTTGTAAAAAAAGCCAAATTTTGGTAAAATAAAAATTAACTCTAGCTGAGGTCAGTATTAGATCAGAGATTAAAGATCTTGTCTTAGATCTCTACCACCAGCCATTCAGTTCACTAAATTTCAGATCTTCCCAGAGTACCATTATATTCTGAACAAAAATTATCTAGAATATTTTCCAATTACTAAAATTCCTAAGGAGACAAAGTAACATTAACTTTTTTTTTTTGGAGAGTTCCAACACTGTGAATGGAAACCAGATAAAGATATATGGACTCATCAAGCAAATATTCCCAATCTTTATAAACTGAGTTACTTAACTACAATGGCACCCTCATTTTCTAAAAACAGCACCTGTGCTGTGTGTGTTCTCTCAAAATAACATTTTTTTAAAGACAGAAACTAATAAATCTCTGAAGGCCCTCTTGCGTTGCCTTCTAATATTCTTAGAAAAAGACACCTTCTCAAAAATGAGGAGTTAGCCTTCATTGCTGAAGTGAATTTGAACTTGCAATGAGGATCACGTTAAATCTGAGATGGAACTAGGTATTTCTCTTCTAGAGAAAAATCTATTTTTCCTAAAAGCAAATTTGACTGTGTCCAGTATTAGTGCTAACAATGACCTAATCAGCATCACCCCTGACCCCAAAAGGAGTCTCCCAATACTCTTGGAAGCGATTAGAAGTTTTCAGTGATGACAACATTTGATTGCTTAAAAATGAAACTGAAGAATGTTGATAATTTTTAGTATTGAGATATGTGACAACTTTGAGGACTTTGGGACCAGAGACCATCCCTGAAAGACTTAACTTTTTCAGTTCTGCAACATTACTGACCTGATTGTGAATGCCACACATAGTTCACTATTTCTATATTCTCCAGCTACATTTCACCTCATGCCCCAGCAATCATCTCTCCAACTGCTGTGCTGGGTATTCACTGCCACCCATCTTCTAACTTTATCAACAGGCATCCTGACTTCTGAAATCTAATTCAAATTAATACTACCATTGCTATTAGCACAGGTCTATTCATCTATTCCTTTAAGGTTCTATTCATTATTTCTATGACTTTTCAAAACAAATCCCCCTCTCCCTATTCCCCAATATGTGCTGTCTCTCCCATTAGAATTACACTAATTGAGGGGAAGGGTTGTTTCTGATTTGTATTTGAATCCCCAGTGCTTGGGACACAATGAATGCTAAGATCTTTTTTTTTCCCTTTTATTTCTTTATTTAGTCGGTCTGTCATTCCACAAGTTAGGTACCGAATTACAGATATTTGACCAGGGGTGTGGAGCGCTATGTTGAAATGTCAGATTGGGTTCATGTGTTGGGTTACTTTTGCTTATATTTTTACCTCCTTTAAAATTTTTTTGTTTGTTTTAAATGATGGTTTAAGTAACAAGTAGAAGGAAGGAGGATTTGTTGGAAAATGAAGATGATATAAAAACTTGATATCAATTATTTTAAAAAATTATTTATGTTTATATAATTCTATAGTATAAATACAAGGTGTTCAAAAAGTCTTAGTGCAGTGTTATGCTTTACAAGCTTAAAACTAAAATAAGCATTCACTAAGGCTTTTGGGACACTGCATAAATGACATTCATATGATAACAAAAGTATGAAGGTACTATTTACTAGATGATAAATGTCCAAAAAAGAACACACAGCTCTCAAGTGCATTGTTTAGTCTTTCAAATGGTCATATTAGTAAAAAAAGATTCTGACACTTTTAGAACTGAGAGGAACATTAAAATTTATCTATGGCACTTTTATTTTATATTTGGAAAATCTAAGGCCCAGAGACATCAAAGTCTCATAGTTAATGCTAGGGTCAAGAGTGGAACAAGGGTCTTCAGATTCCCACTACAGGGATATTTTTACTCCAAAATTTTTTAAAAAATGGGCAGCCAGGTTTCTAGTGGATAGAGAGCCAGGCCCAGAGACAGGAGGTCCTGGGTTCAAATGTGACCTCAAATACTTGTTAGTTGTGTGACCCTGGGCAAGTCATTTAGCCCCTTTGCCTAGCCCATATCACTCTTCTGCTTTGGAACCAATACACAGTATTGATTCCAAGATGGAATGTAAAGGTTTTAAAAAACATATAATTTTTAAAAAATGAAAATTCATATAGTTTTTAAATTCATTGATTCTTTATAGGTGCTAATCTCTCTACAAAAGAAAATGACCAGTTTTACAGGGTAAGATCAAGAATTGGAATTCATAAAAGTATCATAGAATATTATTACACTTATTAGGAAAACCACATATGAATGATGGATGATGCATACTGAATGGTGTCACAAGTTACATGATAAACCAGTAAACAAGAAGGCACATGCCAAACTTACTCTGTTTGCCTCATCTGCATCCTCTTCATTTATAGAGCTTGATGGGGAAGGTGTTGCTGATTTGCTTGCAGGAGGTGAAGGAGATGTGTGAGGCATAGTGGCACCTCCTAAATTTAATCCCAGCTGGGCACTGAGCTGAGATTGGTTAATGGTTGTGAGCTGGGCAGCAGGCATAATTCCAGAACGAGCAGCATCCGTCATATGGACAATAGACCTCATGATCAAGGAGTGATCCTGACGATATGGTGACACTTGTGGGTGACCGTGATCCTATAAGGAAGGAGCAAATAAAAGCAGATTAATTTTTTTTTTTTGCAAATATCAAACCATGTCTAATGCTTGGACAAGTTTTCCCTTTTCCAGTATGTTTTTAAACTTGTTTTTAAGATTATTACATATAAGGATACATCACCACAGATTTGAAATAATGAAATTGCAGAAACAAAAGGACAAAAAAAGTCAATCTCATTTATTTCATTAAGGAGCCATCTCTAATGCATAGGGGAACAAGTCTCCCTTTTCTCCACAAAGGGAAAGTATTAGATCATAAATAAATTTCTGTCCTATTTCATATAAGATGAGGAAGTTTTATGAAGAACCCAACATCTGTAAAGAAACATTTCTGAACAATGATAAATGTAAAATATTTGCCTCATTTTAGACAATCCTCAGTGAAACTATATAGAAGGAAAAATAAATATTCCAGATTTGTATTAGTAGAGGCCAAACCAGGAGCAAGCCACAGCTCACAAAAGTATCAATTCATGGGAAGACATACTACCCCAGCCTTGAAAAGATGAAGAGAATGTCATTGTCCACCTGATGGGAGCATACTGGGGTGCTTCTTCCCACCAGGGATGGAGAGTCTTGGAGGTTTCAGTAGGATTTCTTATACAATCCACACACTGGGACTTTTTATCCTCCTTTGATCCTGTTACATTTATCCCCAGAACTGTCAATTTATGTAATGTTTTATCAAAAGATTAAAGAATTAGAGCTGGAAAGTACCTTACAAGCTCTCTAGTATAACCCCCCTATTTTGCAGAAGAGGTCACAGAGGGCTAGAGAGGTTAAGAGATTTACCCAAAGTCATGCAAATGTTTAATGACAGAGGCAGAACTCAAAACTATGTCTTCTGACTCTACTAAACCCAGCACTGATACTGCCTGTTCATCATACACAACAGGTATAATGGACAGACCTATAGTCAACCAAGTAGAGGCCACCCTTGATCACTTGAAGTGTTAGATGAGTCCAACCACAACTTAATGCCTCCGTTTCTCCAGTTTTTCCTATTCATTGTATATATCCACCTGAGACTGTCTCATTATTCAGCTGTACTACTCAGAACCATTATTATAGCTTCATTATGCTACTCATAAACACTCTAGCAGGCAGTTTGCTAGCTTTCTGTCCTTATTGGTACGCTACTAATTCTTCAGCATGCCTATCACGTCAATAATAACTTTTAGAACCAATTTAGTCTTCTAATTTATTGAGACTATTAAAACAGGGTTGTTCAAGGTAATATATAAAACCAGGCTCAAAACAGAATCATAAGCACATAAAAGAACTACTACAGTCCCATTGGATCCCATCCTACACAGTAAGTTCCAGCATTTATAGTCATTGCAAAACATCAAACTATCTGCATAAATATTATGTAGCTGGCTAATTATCTGCTTTCCATTATTATTGACAAGTGCACAATGGGTTTTATGCCTATTAAACTTCTGACAAGTCATTTTCAGCTTTACTTCTTGTCTATCTATGACATTTGACAGCATTACCATAATCCAGATCAGATTAGACTTTAATATGATGCAAATTCATATCAACCTCAAGTAAAATAATAGTAGATAGATGAACTTAAAGCAAATCTTAACCATTCCAACACAAAAAAAATTATAGTAGTCCTTTGGAATAAAAGAATAGCAACAATAAATAATAACCAACATTAATCAAGACATGCAGAATGCTTCACCCGTATTATTTCATTGTATTTTCATAATAACCCTGTAAGGGAGGAAAAATCTGTATATTTGTAATAATTTTATAGTTCATGAGATCATAGATCTAGAGAGTAAGTGATTTGGCTCTGATTTACATAACTAATAAGCATCAGAAATGGGATTTGAATCTCCATCCCCTGCTTCCAGAGCTAGTACTCCTTTTACTGCCTAATGAGAACCTGATGTAGTCATATTACTAACTAGAAAGTATCAAAGGAAAGGTTCACATTCCAGGCTCATAACAAAGCATAATGGCATCAGAAGGTAAAGCCCTCTGAAACTAGTCTGGAGATGTGCAAGTTATATCAGTTTTCCAGAAGAGATGGTTCTATGTCATAAAAAGATCCTGGTGACAAACTACATCTGAAAATTACTATCTTTAGCTTTCAAGGCAAATTAAACTGCTGATAAATAAAGAAGAAGGGCTTTTTGGAGGAGCTTATGTCATAGATTCCACTAAGTTTACTCTTCTTTTAGCTGCATGAATTCGAGTCCCCCCTTTACACATTGGACTCTATTTCAAAGTTCAATTGAAACATGAAAGTAATTATCCATATTATTCACCAAGAGTCCTCAGGTTCTCTAGTTGAATAACCTATGGCAGATTTATACAAAAAAATAACCAATTCATTGTGTATCATTTTTGCATAGTGGGATTCTCTCCTATCAGAGTTCATCTAATTATATCATTGCTATAAATTCACATTCAGAATAAAAATAGATCAAATTAGAATATCAATGCCCAATTTCCATTACATTATAATTTTCATCCTAGCAAATTTTATTATATAAAATCATGCCTATAAAAGTAAATGAGAATTTAAATACCGTTCTCACTCTTAAAAGTTTAGAAAGCAAAATGACTTTAGATAAGACTTGATTTCCCATATGTAAAGGAAAATTCTTCTCATATACTTATTTAAACAATCTACATAATCTTTCACAATTAATTTTCTTGTGCTAGCCAGACAAGGTGAACTACTTGGTAGATGCTTTTTTAATTCAAATTTTATAAAAGTTAAAATGTCAAACATAAGGAAACTGAATTATTTCTCTCCAAAGTGTTTTGCACTTGGCATCTGCATAAAAAGGGAACAAACCCCCTTTTAAAAATAATTTCTAAGTATTTTAAAATTTTTATCTATATTTTTTGTTTTTATATTTATTTTATTTCTGACTGTACCCCCCTCCACCTTCTCTATAGAGTAGATAATCCTTCTCCTTATAACAAAGAATAAAAAAGAAAGGGAGAGAGGCAATTTGGCAGAACTAAGAAACTTAGCCAAGTCTGATAGTATAATATTCCAGACCCATAATCCCACTCTCAAAGAAGGGAGAGAGATTCAATTTCCATCTCTTTTCCAGGGCCAAACTTAGCCACTATGATTATAACTCATTTGGTTTCATTTTTCAGATACTGTTTTTCTTAACTTAATGTGGTTTTCGTAATCCTAGATCTATTTACTTCCCTCTGTATCGGTTTCTTTAAGTCTTCCTATGTTTCTTTGAAATGATCATATTTATGATTAACTCTTAAATTTGTTTTGTATGATTAGATATTTGTATTAGGTTTTATTTTCTTTACTTCTCCTAGGTAAAGAAAAAAAGAACCTATCATCTCTATTTCTTATAGGAATAATAGTAATACCATTCAAGGGCATTTATGTATCTGATTTAGCCATTTCCCAATTGGTACATATTACTCTGTTTCCAGTACTTGATTATTACAAAAAGTGTCACTATGATTATGATGTATATGGAATCTTTCTGTTTTTGTCCTTTGTGTATATTGCATATCATATTATCTCAGAGTCAAAGGAATGGAAAATTTTTGGAAACAGTGACTCCTAAACCAAATTAGCTACTAAATCACTAGTAAACACATATCATATTCAAATAGCAACCTCATACATGTTTCATAAAACAACATAGCCATAAACATCTACAAAATGATTTAACACTGAATCACAAAATCTTTCAAAACACTCCTCTGCATCTTATATGAAAGCAGATTTCTCAGGCATTATATCTGGTGGGGGGAATCTAAGCAAAAAGTGGGCAATTATCTATTTCTCATCCTGGTATGGGGAAGTTTCTACTTGGGCCTGCTCTACTCAGGGTCTTCCTTTTCCTTTGTAAAGCACTCCAACAATAACAATGACAAAAGTAATACTGACACATCTTTAAACAGGTTCAAAAAGAAAAGATAGAATACTTACATGCCCCCCCCCCCCCAAAGGAACCTGAAGGTCAGAGGCAATGGAATCAACAAAACCTCTATGGCAACTAACCCTCCTCCCCATCCTCAGGCCACCATATTCCTAGAGCTGAGGACCAAGATTAATCTTGGCCTTTGGTCTCTGATCTCCTGTACTCAAGTGGCCACAGAGGTAGCCTGCTCCTATCCTGACACAGTATTGTTCTGTGCATTAAAACGGGATGACTTCTATTAGAGTTTGGAGACCTCTCAGAGCAGGTCAGGGAGGCCGAATGGAGAGAAGTCTAGCCCTCCCTACGGTACTTTCCAAACCCTTCTTAGCAGTCTACTCAAGGCACTCAACCGGTCAGTCATCAGACCAGTCCTTAAAAAGCAAAAAACAATGGCAATAAGAATAGAAGAATTAGGCAAAGAATGAAAAGAACCAAGAGTCAGGGTAGACTATGTAAAATAAGCTTGATGTCAGGGGAAAAAAAAATCTCTAACAATTAGAGCTGCCCATGAACAGAAAAGGATGCCTTGGGAGATAATAGATTCCTTCATATTGGAGGCCTTCACACAGAGGCTGGATAAACACTTGCCTGACCTATTTTGTTGGGGATTCTTTTTGGGGGTGTGGAATGGAGCGAGGTCCCTTTTGTGAATCTTTGACTTTTGAGAAACACCTGTGGCATCATTTTTGATGGCACCATAAGTATGCACTAGAAATGCAATAATGTTGACTCCACCAAACCTTCTGGCCAAACCTCAATATCTCCAGCATGTCCATTAGCTTCAATCGGTCCTTGAAGATGGTTTGTTAGATTGGATTCCTACCAGGTTTGGCACCTCCCTAATTAGTTTGCATTCAATACCTCAACACTGAATAAATCCTATCAAGGAAGCTATGAATTGGCAGGGATTTCTCCCATAATTCTTTGGTGATTCTAGAAGTTCCTGGTTTGAGATGTGTACATATGCATGCTTCATCACTAGGGTATCACTTGTATTCTCAAGGAACATTAGGACCCAACAGGAGCAATATTGATTACTGCTCTCTAGGAACAGGAGAAGAAGAATTTTTCTAAATGGGATATAGGTAAAAGCCCATTTTGTGTTTCCTATTTAAAAAAAAAAACTTGTTATATTTAGAGGAAAAATAAATGAGGAAATACAAGGAAACATCTATTAACATTCATTTCTTTGTTAAAAGACCCAATCACTTTCTGTTCCAGATAGATGAGTCAAAAAAGAGAAAGCAGTGTGCTTTTAACTTCCAGAGCAGCTAGATGGTTTAGTGGATTGAGAGTCAGACCTAGAAATGGTAAGTCCTTGGATCAAATCTGGCCTCAGATACTTCCTAGCTGTGGGACCCTGGGCAAGTCACTTAACCCCCATTGCTTCATCCTTACTGCTCATATTTTAGAGTATCTTCCCATGGAACTGGTAGCTCATTCTAGAGTAAGTCTGATTTAGAATTATACTGGTCATGTCATCTGGAAGTCATTCAAAATCTCTCTAATGGGTATTATGTTCTGCAGATTAAAATAGTCATTTTGCTTGCCATCCAGTGTTTAATTGCTTTAAAGGAAAAATGTGTTAAAAACAGACAATAGAGATAATTGAAACTGGTTTTTAAAAGATGTGATTTATTACCAGGAAATAGTTTTCCTCTGAAAACTTTCCACATATTTTCTATGGTTATATAAGAAATTTTTAAAATATTTAATATCAAAAGTCAGAAAATCAAAACATTATTTACAAATTAACACTTGTTATTTTGAATGAGTGTGATTTTACTGAAAATAAATTTTCTTGACTCATGCTGACCTTCAAACCTAATTTTATATACAAGCCTATAAATTCTTGAATATTTCTCTTTTGAATCAGCAGAAGCTTCTGTTTCACTCTAAATTGGGGCATTTGATTTCTTCATTGAAACATTTAAAGGTTACTGAGAAATGCGAAAAATATGGAGGATTAATGTCTAGATTTTCCCTATTACATTAGCATGAAATTCAGAATTCCCAGTGTACTTTGTTTCACAGGAAACATGCATTCTAATTAATACATTACTTTTTATCAATAAGGAAACACTCTCAAATCCAACCCAATGAAAGATTCTCTTTTCCTTCCAGCTCTTCATAATTGCTTTTACTTTTATCTTTTATCATTCACACTAAAAAAAAATGATTGATGATTTTACTATTCCCTGTTATTCAGTAGTTTAACTACTCCCCTCTTCTTGTCAGGCTTATCATTTTCTGCAATTATTTTAAAAATCCAAGTACTGTCAATTAATTCTTTGCTACTTCCTGATCTTCAGTTATCCTTTCTTCAGAAAGTTATTTTAGTAATAGCAAATAATAATTGGTATTTATCTAGCACTTTAAGGATTTCAAAGTACTATATTACCTCACTGTATGATCACAACTAGCAGTCAATAAATAAGCATTTATTAAGTGCCTACTATATGCCAGGAACTGTGTTAAAGCCTGGACATACAAAAAGAGGTAAAGAGAGTTCTTGCCCTCAAGGAGTTCACAATCTGACATAGAAGACAATATTGCAACAAATACAGAGGAAGTTATATATAGGATAAATAAATAATTAACAGAGGGGAGGCATTCAAATTAATAGGCATTGGGAAAGACCTATAAAGTGATATTTTAGTTGGAGCTTAAATGAAGCAAGTGATTTTGGTAGTCTGAGGAGGAAGGAAAGCATTCCAGGTATGGGAAACCGCCAGAGAAAATACCCAGAGCTGAGAGATGGAGTGTCATCTTCATGTAATAGCAAAGATGTCATTGTCACTAGATCAAAGAATATGTCAAGGTAAGTGACTGGAAAGGTAGGCAGAGGCTAGATTATGAAGGACTTTGAATGTCAAACAGAGTATTTTGTATTTGATCTTTGAGGTAATAGGGAGCCACTGGAGTTTGAGTAGAAGAGTGACATAGCCAAATGTGCTCTTTAGGAAAATCATTTTGGTGGCTGAATGGGGGATGGATTGGAGTGGGAAGAGACTTGAGGCAAGCAGATCTCTATGCAGGCTAGGAATGAGGTGATAAGTGCCTGGACTTGATGGTAAGAAGAGAGAAGAGGGCATATACCAGAGATCTTACTGAAATAAATTCAAAAGACGATGGCAATAGTCCACATATGAAGGGTGTGAGATAGTGAGCAGAAGAGGATAATACATAGGCTGCAAGCCCAAGGGAATGTTGTTTTCTCTATAGAGAAGGTAGGAGGTAAGGAGTTTAGGGTTTAAGATAATGAATTCCATGTTGAGTTTAAGGTATTTACCAGAAATTCAGTTTGAGATTTCTAAAAGGCAATTAGAGATGCAAGATTTGAAGTTAGAGAAGAAATTAGGGGTAAAGGTAAATCTGAGAATCCTCAACACAGAATGGTAATTAAATCTGTGGGAGCTGATAAGACCACCAAGTGAAGCAGTGTAGATAAAGGAGAGAACAGGGTCTAGGGCAGAATCCTAAGGGACACATCCAGTGAGAGGGCATGATCTGAATGAAGATCTAGCAAAGGAGACAGAGAAGGAACAGTCAGGAGGAATGAACAGGAATGAAAAGGTATGTTGTTTGGAAAAATATATACAATAGGGGGGTAGCTGGGTGGCTCAGTAGATTGGGGTACCCCATGGTACAGAACAGGAGGAGAACCCAGAGAGTAATGTCCTAAAAAAAGCTAGAGGAAAAGGAGTGTCAAAGAATGAAAGTGATCAAGAGTGTCAAAGGCTATGAGAGAGGTCTAGGAGAAAGACTGAGAAAAGAATATTGGATCTGCCAACAAAAGGACCATTAGTAACTTTGGAGAAGGAAGTTTTAGTGGAATATCTGGTCAGAGGCTAGATAGCAAGGGGATAAGTAAGTTGAGTAACTTAGCTACATGATAACACCATTCCAGTTTAAATTTCACCCAGTGATATTTTAAGGAGATAAAACCATAACCAGCACAGTATTTTTCATTAAGTTTTCAAAAGTTTAATATCATGATGTGGAAACATCATGTTTTCTGCTTTCCTCAGTTTCTAGAGAGCTATCTTATTTCCCCCTATTTTTATTTTAAAAATTCCTTCTATTCTAGACCTTCCCTATAACTATTTTTACTTTCAGTTCCATTAATGCTGTTCTTCTTTCATCTGTTGCCTACTTTCTTCTTCGTGCCTTTATTTCCACATCTTTGTTCTCTAGCACCCACAGATTCTTGTCTAGTTGTTGGGGAGGTGCACCAATCAAGTAGAGTATTCCTTTTAACTTTCATATCTAGGTAGATGTTGTGGAGATATCTCAAACTGAGAAGCCTAAGCAGATATTCTTTGAATCTTACATTCTCAGTTCTGTATTAGCTAATAAGCTCTCTCTAAATTCTGGCAATTTGGGGGTTTGCTGTATTGCTGATTGTAAATGGTTCCTGTTGACTCTATTCTAGGCAATTGAGTGCTAATGCATTCAATGAGTTATTCAGTAAATGGTTTCCTAGTATGAAAACAGATACAGATGGTTCTGTAAAACCACCTAAAACCATCATTCACAAATATAAGTACCCATTACTAGGTGAACTTACCTTACTCTGGTTTTCCCTCTCCCCCACCACATGAATGTATTTGAATATCTAACCATTTTTCTTTCATTATTTTAAAATTTTAGAATTTAACATATTCCCCAAACCAGTATTCCATGTTGAACAGAAAAAGATAAAGTATTAAAATGCAAAGCTCTATTAAATATAGCTTGCTTTAAATATATAGCATATGATTTAAATATAATTCAGCATAATTTAAAATGTTTTCTGCTTATCTGTTTTCTTCTTAACTTCCTTTGATTTTCTTATATGCTTTCTTTTTTTTTAAACCTTACTTTCTTTTCTAGTTGTAGGGCTAGGAAAACAGGGTTAAGTGACATGCCCATTGTCACACAGCTAGGAAATGTTTGAGGTCAAATTTGAACCCAGGTCCTCCAGAGCTGGTACTCTATCCATTGTGCTACCTACTATCCCTTGTGTGAATTTAAAAAAAAAATACTTCACTGATCCTCTTTTCTTAATTGTCTTCTCTTTGTTGTTTATTTGTTTTCCAGCCTTATTCCTCTCTTACCTCTCTGAATCCTTTCTTTTCCCCTTCATAAAGAAAAATGCAATACCGAAAGGGGTGTGCTGGAACCAGCTCCAACTAGTTACTGACTGCCAGTTATTAAATTTTCAGTGTGAACATTTACACTCCCCAAAACAGACAAACAAATCAAGGTTTAATTTATTGTTCTGTTTATTTTCCAGAGATTTAATAAAGTGATTAAGAATATGTGATTAGACTATAGACTTGTAGAACATAGATTTAATGTAGATATATTACACATACATAATAATGTAAGGTAAGCTTTAAAAAATATTGTTAAATATTTAGGAGCAGACCCCTGACTAACAAAAAAGAAATGTCAAATAAAACAAATCTACTCATTTGCCATGTCTGAATATCTACCATTTGGTGTTTTTATAATCACTAAGAATTTGATAAGACTGAGGCAGAACTTTGGAATTATTTTAATTTCAATTTCTCTAATTATTAGTGATTTGGAAAATTTCTTTCATATGACTCATGACTACTTAGATTTCTTCCTTTGAAAAGTGGATGTTTATATCCTTTGACTATTTATCTAGTAGACAATAGCTAACTTTTTTATATATTTGAATCACTTCCGTTGGCTATCAGTCCTTAATCAAAGAAGTTTGTATTCTTTTCCTCCAGTTTTTCCCTTCTAATTTTTCCCCAAGTTAACTTTCCATTCTAATTTTAACTGTATTGATTTTGGTTGTGCACAAGCTTTTCAGTTTTATTGAAAGATTCAAGTTAATTTTCCCTCTATGCTTGTCACCATGTCCTGTCTGGTTATGTTCCCTTATCTGTAGATGAGAAATATATTTTTCTTCCATCTCTAATTTCTTTATGATGTAACTTCTTATATCTATGTGATTAATCCATTTGAAGTTTATTCTGTTATATGGTAAGTGATCTTGGTTGAAACCAAATTTCAACCAAAGCATTTTCCAAGCATAAATTCCTAAATGAGCAATACAATAGCAGAATTATGAAAATATTGCTAGCATTATTTATTCTCTAAACTTATCATTTAAACTTAGGCCATGAGTGGCCAGGATTACTGGTGGTGAGGGGCTATTACACTTTGTCAAATTGGAAACTATTCATATCTTCCTTCAGACATACCCTGGAGATTCTAGAACCCTCCAATTGTTACGACCCATTGGATCAACATTTTTTTAAAATACCACTTCAAAAATAATTTACTTCTACCAAGAATGCACTGAAGAAACAAACGCAGAAAAGGAAGATAGAATTCTCTAACTGAATCATACAGTTCTAAGAAAAATATCCCAGGTTTATACTCCCAAAGAGATAATAGAGAAAAAGACATGTACAGAAATATTTATAGCTGCACTCTTTGTGGTAGCAAAAAAAAAATGGAAAATGAGGGGATGCCCTCCAATTAAGGAATGACTGAAAAAATTATGGTATATGTTGATGATGGAATATTATTGTGCTAAAAGGAATAATGAACTGGAGGAATTCCATGTGAACTGGAACAATCTCCGGGAATTGATGCAGAGTGAAAGGAGCAGAACCAGGAGAACATTGTACACAGAGACCTATACACTGTGGTACAATCGAATGTAATGGACTTCTCTACTAGCAGCGATGCAATGATTCAGGACAATTCTGAGGCACTTATGAGAAAGAACACTATTCACATCCAGAGGAAGAACTGTGGGAGCAGAAACGCAGAAGAAAAACAACTGAGTTGATGGAGATATGACTGGGGATTTAGACTCTAAATGATCACCCTAGTGCAATTATTATCAAAAATATGGAAATGGGTTTTGTTCAATGATACATGTAAAACCCAGTAGAATTGTGCGTCTGGTACCGGAGGGGGTGGGGAGAGGGAAGGGAAAGAACATGAATCTTGTAACCATAGAAAAATATTCTAACTTGATTAAATAAATAAAATTAAATATATTTTTTTTTAATTTCAGGGCAGTTAGGTAACAGAATGGATAGACCCCAAGGCCTGTAGTCAAGACTCATTCAAATCTGGTCTCAGAAACTTCATAGCTGTGTGACCCTGGGCAAGTCACTTGTTCCTGATTGCCTCACCCTTGCTACTCTTTTGCCTTAGAAGTGATATTAAGATAGAAGGTAAGAGTTAAAAAAAAGAAAAAAGAAAAGAAATGCCTTGAGGGCTAATTTTAGGGTCAGCTAGTTAGCACAGTAGATAGAGAGCCAGGCCTGGGGACAGGAGGTCCTAAATTAATGATTAATTAAGAATTAATGTTGTGAACCTGAGGTAATTACTGGAAAGTGATGCCCTCAATAAAAATAGGGACGTTTAGAGGAAGGCCTCTACATGGGGTGGCAGGAGGTACATGTTGAGTTCTCTGTTGAATATATTATATTGAAATGTCTACAATCTATCTGCCTAAAGCTATCTAAAAGCAGTTGATGATGCATGTCTGGAGCTCAGAAGAGATATTAGTACTATCTATGAAGATAACTGAACCCATGGGAGCTGATGATATTACTAAGAAAAGGTATTAGGGGAGATAAGAAGTGATCCTTTCTTTTTGAGTCATCCCTGAGATGACCCCTGAAATGGTCATAATCAAAACTTAGAACTCAGGAATCATGAATAGTTTTAGGCAAGGGAATTTAGAGACTCAAAATTTTATTCTTATCTCAGATGTACATCTATCTTTGCCTCTCCATTCTGTAATTACTATGTGTCTCAACTAAAGTAGAGGCTGTAAATTATACAATTATGATGTACAGTATTGTTGGCAATACAAGATAAGGGAAAGGGTCTGGGTGGGGGATTTCTTTGACAGAGCAAATTCCATGTTGACTTGACTTTATGTTCTCCCTTTGGGGTTAGCATTCTTCTTCCTAGTCTAGAATCTCTACCTACCTTCCTTCCTCTTTCTGAATTCTTTCTTTTTCTTTCTTTCTTTCTCCCTCTCTTTATCTCTCTCTTCCTTCCTCTCTTCTTTCTTTCTTTCCTTCCTTTCTTCCTTCTTTCCTTCCTTCCTTCCTTCCTCCTTCCCTCCCTCCCTCCCTTTCTCTCTCTCTCTCTCTCTCTCTCTCTTCCTTCCTTTCTTTCCAATCCTAAATTTTTGTCTTAGTTAACAACTCTAAGTTGGAAAGACAAGGGCTAGACAAACCAGGTTAAGTGATTTGCCCAGAGTCACAGAGGCCGATTTGAGCCTGGGTTCTCCTGACTTCAGGCCTGATGCTGTCTCTAGTAGTCCTCCCTGCTCCTCTAGGACCCTTCTAAGGTCCAGTAAGAAGTAACTACTCAATTTTGAGGAGATTAGGGTGGGCATGCAAATTAGAAAAGGGTTCTCATAAAAGAATCATAATAGAGAGGCATATAACATAATACTTATTGAGATTTTAGTCATAAAATACAGACTGTTGGTGAAGAGAAAATGTATAGATAATGTGATTTAAGAAATTTGTAACTTCTCATTTCAAGAAATATGTATTTATAGAGTATTCATTCTGTCCCAGCATCTGCACTAAGTACTATGGGGAATAAAATTATAATATGTGATCCTTATTTAGAAATCTGTATGAAAAGGTTCATAATTTCTGGGTTCTTTTAGCTTCAAAGGTAGTTAAAATTATAGATGGTGGTAGTTTTGTCTAAGAAATCTTTTTTCATTCTTTTATTCCAGTAGATTTTTATGAATATCTATAATATATAATTCATTTGAACGTGATGTGGCCATTAGAATTAATTTTATATATGTTGTATGCCAACAAAATGCATGACTTTGGGGAATTTTAAGATTAATTACAGTCATGGAATTAATTAAATTTTTAGCCAATGGAAAAATATATAATTTATTGACTACTGAAAAGTATTGGTTCCCTTTTCTGTTTTGGAGTCCAATTTAATTTACTGCATAAAATCTTCAGTGTTCTGAGTATCTGTTAAGAGCTTGACTTTTTTTTCTTACCTTTTTTCTACAAGAAACTAGAGAAAAGAAACTATTAGTAAAGGACCTTCATTTAAGGAACTATTTACTTTTCAGGGGTTTGGCACAGAGCCTGTCTGCTGACTTTTTAAGGGAATAATATAAAACCTATCTTGTTTAATTTTTCTCTCTTTTTTTAAAAAATACATATTGGTACTCACTTAAAAGTATTTTCATTCATAATATTTGTAAGAAATATTACTAGGGAAATGTTTATTGTATCTTCTATTTCTATTTTGAATTTGGATTCTAGAGTTATTACCAATGACAATGTCTTTAATAATAAATTAAAGCATTCTATTACAACACAAACAACCCAGGAAATGTTACAGATGAGTTAGAAAGGGTTAATTTTAATGACATTTTAAAAAATCAATATTGAAAGTATATAATCAAGTAGGGAATATGTAGAGACTAATATGCATGGACTAATAAATTAAGAATCATTCAGAAGAATTTTTGAGATGTTAGAACATGAGAAATAATAAAGGCCCACCCCTATTATTTTACTGAAATAATGGTGAGGTGATTGAAGCCCAGAGATGTTAAGCAATTTGCTCTGGGTCACCTAATGGATTAGTATCTAGGCTAAGACTAGAATATAATTTCAGTTACATTTTAAATGAATGTTTTTTTCTATTATGTCACATCATTGATTGGGTTAATTTTCCTTGGAAAATCAGATAATATATGACATAAGTGACCATGAAGCCAAGAAAATGTCACGATCTGCCTTTTACATATGGTTGTGTGATCCTGAGTATGTCATTTAACCACACAATGATTTAGGCAATTGTTTAAGACTATAAGTTGCAGATAGAAGTAGTTTCCTCTTCTTGAAGTTGTCTATACTAATGAAATCACAGGTCCCTATGAAGTTCTTATCCTTAAAAATAATTACTTGGCATATGTTAAAGTAATTATATCTATATCTATAAGATGCAAGCCATTCCACCTGATTTTGAATAATCTAGCAGGAATGTTAAAATTTCACCTTTTCTAAATCAATGAGTATTTAAGTAACTAATATGTCTAAGCTATAAAATAAACTATAATTATGCAGTAATGTAATATCCATATTATTTCAAATATAAATTTATATACCACAAACAGGAATATACCCAAAATCAATTGAATTAGAACAGATTGTTGTTTGCCACAAAGTAAATCACATACCAGTTTTCTATAAAATAATTTCTCCTGATGAAAATTCACTCTTTTCTTAACAATGAAAAAAATATAATAGAACAATTGGCCTTTTACTTGTCTAGGAGTTACTAAAAAATAATACCCACATGTAGTTTTTAAATTACTATGGTTTCAATGCATGCTTTATCCAATTAAAACTATGTCCCACATGATTATCTTTTGTATGTCCCACTGTCAAATCTATTTTAAAACCTTGACATTAATATCAAAACACTTTCTTAATATTTAACCTTTCTGAATTTCACTCTATTTTTTCTTACTATACATTGTTGGAAACTCATGGTATAATACAAACAGAATCAACAAGTTGGGTATCACCACACCTAGTATTAAATTGTGTTCATTCTTTCATACTGTCACTACTAGTATGGCATAAGATATCACTCATTAGGCAACTATTTTTCCAATTTAAGTTTATTTTTCTTTGTTGAGTATTTTCTCTATTGGGTTTTGTTAAAATCTAGCTCCATTACATCCATTTTTGGTTTCAAATCCATTTCAAGGTTGGAACTGGTTCAGAAAAACTAGTGTTTTGTTCCTATCATCAAAGAAAGGTTTGGTTTTTTTTTAAGTAGTTTAAGTATCAGATTAGGTTTATGTGGCTAGTCAACAATTCAATTCAACAGACATAATTTAAGCATCTGCCATGTACACGGTTTAGTGCTAGACACTGAGAAAACAAAGACAAAAATAAAACATGCTTGTCCTTAAGAAATTTATGTTCTACATCAAGACACAAGATATAAACAGATAATGAAATGAAAAGTGAGCGGGAGAAGGCAAGTGGGGGGAGAGGGGCGGGAAGGGAGTAAGAAGCCCCCCTTTAAGTGGGTTTAAGGTACAGGAAAAAAGAGGAGAAAGGGAGAAGGGGGAGGAAGAGAGAGAAAGGCAGAGACAGAGAGGGAGGGAGGGAGAGAGAGGAAGTGAGAGAGAGAGGAAGTGTGTGTGTGTGTGTGTGTGTGTGTGTGTGTGTGTGTGTGTGTGAGAGAGAGAGAGAGAGAGAGAGAGAGAGAGAGAGAGAGAGAGAGAGAGAGAGTTTTTAGATTAGAGATGGCACCTGAGCTGCATTTATATTTTAAAGATATCTAGGAATTCTACTAGATGGAAAGTAAGAAAAAGTAAATTCTAGATACAAAAAAAAAGCAACACACACACACACATATATATATATATATATATATATATATATTTTATAAATCACCTACCAAATAAGAAAAGCATTGTAGGTAATGG